>NC_056730.1:733631582-733696582 GCF_019279795.1 Protopterus annectens
GAAGAAAGTATATACGTCTGCAACTTTAGCAATGAGGGCCTTAAATTGCCAGTTTCACAATGTTAAAATATCAGCAATTGTTGATGTCTCAGTTGAAACAAAAAATGCTTCCAGATTCAGATCCTCCTAATTTAAAGGAAATGCAGGATTTATTGCATGCAGCTGAACAAGTGGGAAAACACCCTTTGCAATGTGGTTTTGATTCTTTAGAGGCCTCCTGTAGTGCAGCTGTTACAGGTTCTGTCATTAGAAGACATGCTTGGTTAAAAGAACATACGTTACCAGATCATGTTAAAGCAAAACTATTAGATGCACCTTTACAGCAGGATCTGTTATTTGGAGTTAAGGCAGAAGAGGTATTAAAGAAAATGGAGGATAAGGCAAAATCTATGCAAATGGTGAAGGATTTCTTACAGGTTCAGCCTCCTCGATTTAGCAGAAATTGGCCAACAAAGAATTGGTCCTTTCCAGTTTCAGACAGGCCTCAAAGGGGCAGATACAGACGTCGAAGAGGTAGAGGTCAACCACAAGGTTCTTACAGGCCTCGACAATGGGGTGCATCAGGCCAGAAAGAAGGGGAAAACAGGTCACAACCTTGTAAAAAATAGCCTCAATGACTTCCCACTACAGCTGCCAAACAGCTCTCTCTTGGCAGCCCCCTTGGGAGGAAAACTGGCACTTTTCTATCACAACTGGCATATGATCACCAAAGACAAATGGGTTCTCAACATTGTATCTCAAGGTTACAGGTTCCACTTTCACACTCTGCCAAGGTTAAAAGGAATGCCAAACCTGCCACCAAATCAATGGGCAGAGGCTCAAAAACAAATTACAGCACTCATGGACATGAGAGCTATTCAAAAGTTACCACCACAGGAGCAAGGACAAGGATTTTACTCAAGACTCTTTCTGGTTCCCAGAAAGGACAAAGCCTGGAGGCCCATTCTGGATCTTTCTTCCCTAAACACTTACCTGGATGTTCCGAAATTCAAAATGTTGACACTACAGCAGCTTCTTCCCATGCTGGGCAAGAAAGCTTGGCTCGTAACATTGGACCTCAAGGAGGCATACCTGCCTGTCCCTATCAGACAAAACTGCAGAAGATACCTCAGATTCATGGCTGGTTCAATGCACTATCAATTCTCTGCACTGCCCTTTGGCTTATCTACTGCGCCCAGGGTCTTGACAAAGTGCCTGGCACCAGTAATTGCATTTTGCAGACAGAAAGAAATTCAGATTTATCCGTACCTGGATGACTGCCTGATTCAAGCAGAGAGCAAGGACATTCTTCTAAAGCATCTGGTGTTTGTAAAACAGTTATTAAGTTGCCTAGGGTACACAGTAAACGAAAAGAAATCAAAACTAGTGCCCTTACAAGCGATAATATTCCTGGGTGCCAGCTTGAATACAATGGCCCAGATGGCTTATCTCACGTCAGACAAGCAAGGACATTTGTCCCAATATTTTCAATTAATGGCAACAAGAACCCAACTCCCTGCAAGAAAAATTCTGCAGGCCTTGGGTTACATGGCATCTTGCATACTACTAATTCCATATGCCAGGCTGCATATGAGGAAACTACAATGGTACCTAAAGAGTGTCTGGTCTCAACACTGCCAAAGTTTGGAAACAGTTATACCACTAATTCCTTGCCTGCAACAGGAGTTTCGATGGTGGGCTCAAGCTTGTCACCTCAACAAGGGACAACCTTTTACTCAACCCACAGCCAGGCAAACACTGACAACAGATGCATCGGATTACGCCTGGGGGGCACACATGGCAGGAAAATGTATGCAGGGCAAGTGGCCCGCAGAACAAAGGCATCTTCATATCAGTCAAAAAGAGATGCTAGCTGTACAAAATGCCCTAATAGCCTTCAAGGACCTGCTACATCCAGGACAACTACTACTAAAGACAGACAACACCACAGTTATGTGGCACATAAACAAGCAAGGGGGCACTCACTCTTATCCCCTCTGCAGACAAGCCTTGACCTTGTGGAACACAGCTCTAAACTTTTAAGTTCATCTGCAAGCACAATTCCTGCCAGGAGAGAAAAACACACTGGCAGACGACTTAAGCAGAAACATCATGGATCCCACAAATGGGAATTGGATCCACAAATATTCAGAATGATAACACAGACATGGTGGAGCCCGGACATAGATCTGTTTGCATCCCCAATGAACTGCCAGCTACAGAAATTCTGCACAAGGACTTACCAACCACAAGCATTGAAAGTGGATGCCCTCTCATTCAGCTGGAAAAACCTACAAGTATATGCTTTCCCAACACTATCTCTCCTTCCAAAGGTACTCATCAAAGCCAGGCAGGAAGAGCCAAAGATGATCCTGATTGCACCAGACTGGCCTCGCCAGCACTGGTGCCCAATCTTGAAGAACTTAGCACAAGGACCACCCTGGATTCTGCCTCAAATCCCACATCTGCTGACTCAGCACAACAATCAGATACTTCACAGCCAGCTAAAGACTTTAAACCTGGCTGCATGGAAGATTTCCTAGTCAAGCAAGCAATGCCTCTCTCCAAAGCTGTTATGGATGTCATTCTGGAGGCCAGAAGGCCTAGTACCAGGAAAGCCTATTCGGATAAATGGAAGAGATTCTGTGCCTGGAACCAGGCTCACAGCCTTGACCCTCTTGTCCCAAATATTCCTCAGATATTACAATATTTAACTGAGATGCTGGACAAAGGCCTCTCCTTTTCATCCATCAAGATCCACGCCACAGCCATCTCTGCTCATTACAACACGGATCCACCAATTTTCTCTAATCCTTTGCTAAAACAGTACCTCAGAGGGGCTCAAAACATAAGACCGCCCCGTAGAGCACCTACTCCCAACTTGGGACCTCAACTTCTTGTTGGAAAAATTAACTTTACCTCCTTTTGAGCCAGCTAACACAGCATATTTAAAATATATCTCTTGGAAAACTGCTCTACTCCTGGCAGTAACATCAGCACAAAGAGTTTCAGAATTACAGGCACTAATGGCAGTGGAACCTTTCATCATTTTCCACCAAGACAGGGTGTCTTTAAGAACTAACCCTACGTTTATGCCAAAGGTGGTATCAAGTGTGGCTCTAAACCAAACTATTCACTTGCCAACTTTTTATCCAAATCCACAGAATAAAGGAGAGAAACTACTGCATTCTTTGGACATACACAGGCAGTTACACTTCTGCTTGGACAAAACCAAAGCTTTCAGAAAATCTGAGCAATTATTGGTAGCATATGCTGCAGGAGCACAGGGAAAAGCCATTTCAAAACAGACCATTTCAAAATGGATAGGACTCTGTATACGTTTCTGCTATACACACCATGGGAAACCTGTACCTAGCAGCATTAGATCTCATTCCACCAGGGCAACAGCCACTTCAACTGCCTACCTCAGAGGAGTACCTACCAAGGTAATTTTGGAAGCAGCAACTTGGAGTTCTGTACATACCTTCACCAAGCACTACCATCTGCCTCTATACTCTAAATCCAGAGCTGGCTTCGCCACTGCAGTGCTGCAGGGCCTTATAGCCATCCCTAATGCCTTATAGTACCAGCCGCCCTACCTCAGCTTTGGGATTCTACCCAAGTGTAATGACTGCAGCAGTGTAACACGATGAACATAGTACAGTTTTGTACCTACCATAAATGTAGATGTTCGAGTGTATACACTGCTGCAGTCCAGGTTACCCTCCCTCCTTCCCCTCTTACTTGCTGGTACGTACCTATGTCTTCTACCCTTTACTTACCTATGGGGAGTATTTGCTGGTATCTGAAAGTTGTTGATTGCTTTTCTTATGTATGTTTTATTTGCAATTGGAATAGCCTACCTTTTTGGGGGCACCTGACATCTGGGGCAAGAAAAACTGAAGAAAATGTCATCGGCTGCATCTTATATACCCCTGTCGCACTGACGTCAGGGAGGAGGCGACAGCAACTGATGCCGGACCAAGACTTTGGAACTCAGGCCGACTGGGGAACCACCTGACGGCAGGATAACCTAAGTGTAATGACTGCAGACTATACACTCGAACATCTACATTTATGGTAGGTACAAAACTGTACTTTCCTTGTATGATTCTATAAGAAGATAATTTATCATTTCTTTTAAGTTTCCAAATGTCAAAGTTTTGAACCAGCCACCTAGAGAATTCAGAGTTTGACGACTTCTGTGTATTTGTAGTGTACAGTTGCTTTTATTTTATATTCTGCTCCATGGGCTTCCAGTCTGCATTTGCCTTTCATGGTTGTTGTGTATCATTCATTGTATGCTGCCATCTACTGGCTATATGTGATATATGCAGATAACATTCAAGTTTTTGCTCAGGAAATTGAAAATCATCTGGGCTGATAACAAGCATGTTTATGATGCTGAAAGGTGTTTTGTTTTATCTTCTGAGGTCTTCAGTAGTTGTACTTGGACAACCACAGGAGCACTGACTTTTACTTACACTCAAGAGCATGTCACCAGGGAATGCAGGATCTTCTAGTTTTCAACACACAAGTCTAGCATTGCCAAAAAAGTTAAAGGTTAATTTCGGCATACCTAGGCTGGCAAAGATAAGAAAGCCAAGTGCAGAGAATGCTATAGAAAGAATCATTCAGGCCAGAAAGAAGTTTTATAAGAAAGCAAAAGGTCAGGCCTTGTCCATATCCTTACATGTTCCTCCAACCCTGCTACAGCTTTGACAGCCTCTGAAGCCATGGCACACATCGATTTTTCTGTCTAGCAGAGGGGCAGCATCCCACTTCTATGAGGATGGCCATGATCATGATCGAAAGATGACCCGTGGCACTCTCTCTTGGAAACGAGGCTTGTGGAGCTTGCAGTGCCATCCTCACATGCTTTAACATGAAACTTCCCTAATGCTACCCAATAGATGAGCTGTCAAGTTCCTAGGGCACATCTCTGAGTTCAGACTTTGGCCTAGAGGAGTCCTTTTCCTTTGTCTTCCCTTTTTCTGATGTTATTTTGCCAGTGAGGTTTGAGCAGGCCAGCTTATTCCCACCAAGTCTTCCATTGTCTGCATTGCTGCATTACACTATCTTTTAATGCCTATTGATAAATGACAGATTGGTGAGAACAGAATACTTTCATCAGTGCATCTTGATGTGAGCACAGGTCTTTTGCAGGCCTCTTGTTTCATAGGGTTGGCACCATAATGTGCTTCCCTACAGACGGTTTCATCTGCACCCCTTCACATCCACTGGGTAATGGACAAAATCACACTTGTCTCAAAGTGGCCATAATCATAATCAAAGAATGATCATGCCACTGAATTGTGTGAGCAAGACCTGTGGTGCAGGCAATGCCACTTCTTCCTTGTTTCAGCACATAGCTTGCCATCTGTCTCACACAGAGAGAATCTAGCGAGTTCCCAGAGCACATCTCTGAGGTCATACTTTAGGCCTAGAGAGTCTGTTTCCTTTGTTTACTCTTACCCTGAGGGTCAGATGGGCTATCTTATGCCCTCTGGAACATTAGACCTTTCTAGCCTCTTTAATGCCTGTTGGCATTCGACACACAAGTGCTGTTTGTTGGTACAACATAATATGGACACAGGCTTGTTTTCAGCCTCATTTCCTAAGGTTGCCTACAGCATGTGCTTCCATGCAGATTGATAATCCTTCTTTATCACTGCTGCAGTTTTCTTTACTTTCGGGATATCCCGCAAAGGATGGCTGAATATTTGACCAGCATACCAAGCCTTTACACCTTTCAGACATCATATGTCAGACATATGTCCTTCATGCAAAGTATATAGTACATATGTGATGTACAGATGACTAATCTACAGAACTTCTTTGTCGCCAGTCTGAATTCTACCTCTGAATTCAGTCTACACCGTTCACATAGTTTGTTCATCTACTGAGCCTTCTAAAGATAAGTGCCCCATTGGGGTTCTTTCATCTTTTTCCTCCTTTTAGTTGGTTTTCATGCCATCCAGGAAGGGAAAATATGAATGTGGTAGGCAGATTATCCATAGAAACAAATGAGAGAAGTGACTTTTTTGTTTGAGTACTACACACAACCATACACATTGTGAAATTTATCAGGCTTTTTGTGCCGAAGACACTCAGCAGTCATCCGTCATCCCTCTCTACTTATTTAGAAAAATAGCATCTGAAGCTTTTAACTCAGGGTACCATGGCTGAATCTGCCTACCCTGAAATTCAGATGCCAGTTAAGAAAAAAGCCAAAACGGCATGTACTGATCCTGCTGCTGTCCAGCCTTCACCGGTTGTCTCCATTGGGTTGAATGAAGAACCCATGGACCATCCGGTGCCAACATCAGTTCTCTCTACTGCGACCCAGTTGGAGTCTGACATAGAGCCGTTTATCCGCACGTGCAGCAAGGCTGTGCATACATCTGGTGCAGATGTAGAGAGGGAACCATGGCTGATTATATCTAAGGGGCCTAGGGGGATTCCCCAAATATTTGAGAAGAGCTGCCTGTTACCATCATCGAATCAAGGCAGGGGTATGAACCTCCAAGATTTGTTAAGCAGACGTTCCTTTAAAAAAGAAACAAAAAATAAAACGCGAAAAAAAAAAAAAGTGACTTCTGTGGCCAAGGATCCTCACAAAGAGTGGGCAGGACTTTAATCAGTGGCTGTTCAATGCCCTTATGCTCCTGAAGCCCCCACAAGGGTTATCTGTCCCTGCTTCTGCTCCCTGGTCTTCCGTCCCTTCTAAGAGACTAGGGATTCTGATTCTTTTGATGAAGAATTGGATTCTAGTAGACAGTCTTTGGCATACTTCTCCCAGATCCACTCTCCTGTCACTTTGGGATCTGCTGAAGAAGATTTACTTTTCCCGATTCTCCTTCTGAAGAATTATCTTTTGGGGATACAGTGGTCCACATGATGGAACACTTTAAGTGGGATTGTTCCCAGGTTTTTGATGTTCAAAAGAGATATTATGAACTCTTGTAAAAAAAACTCAGCAAGAGGTTCTGCAGTCTCTTCTGTGCTAGCTACCCTTTTTGATATATTTTCTGCAGCTTCTCAAGCTTCTCATTCTCAAACTCTGGCCCCTAAGAAGCCAGACAGATTTTGTAAAGATCTAGAGGATCACAAGTTTTCATACAAATGTCTTTCCTCTGAACTGCTGCTGTTTCCTTGTCCACAGATTAGCCATCCACGAAGTTATCCTCTTCCAAGCATTTACTTTCTGACTAGGACCGCCTTGCTATGGACAGATATGGAAAAGAGTGTATACTTCTGCCACTTTGGCCTTCATGACCAGTAATTGTCAGACCCATGTCTAGATATGTCCTGGCTATTCTCTTCCAACTTGGGGGGATTTTGACTGATATGCCTGTCTCCGACAGTACGACTTCTGCCCTTTCACTTTTGAGTTCTGTCTCAGGTGGCTCGCCATTCCAATTAATGCAGTTATGATGCTGCTGATGCATTTTCAAGGGCTGCTGCATCCGGATGTGTCATGAGGAAATGCTCTTGATTTCACCTTAAGACAGTAAGGCCAAACTTTTAGATTCTCCCTTAGACAGCCAAAATTTCTTTTGTACTACAGCTGCCAAATTAAAACCCTTCAGGATAAGGTTAAGTTTGTGCAAGACCTGAAGCAAATCTTATGTTTCCTTTGTCCCTAAGTTACAGAGGAATTATCCATCTAAATCTTCTTTTGTCTGTAAGCAGCCTAGACAACCTGCTAAGAGCAAGATGGTTCTAAACAAATTTCCTAGACAACCTCTGTCAGAGTTCTAGGAGCCAAAAACTACCTTTTCCTGATGAATGTGCCTTTATCTGACATATAGCCTCCCCCTTCCCTTGGCCAGATTCCTCAGTCCCTCAGGCTGACCCTTTCTTTGTGTGTTTGGCAACAGATAACCACATATGCCTAGATTTCCTCCGTTATCCAAGAGTTATTTTATGGCTTGGACATCCTGTCCTCCATTCTCCAGTGTTCCTTTTCCTTAACCTTGCCAGCTCCTTCATTTTCCTTTGGTTCTGCAGGATCTGGTGGAACAGGGAACCATCCAACCTGTCCCCTTGTCTCAGCAGCAAACAGCATTTTTTTTTTAATTCAAGAATGTTTATGGCTCCCAGGAAGGAGGGGTAGTGGAGGCTTACTCTAGACCTGTATTTTGTCAACACTTTTCACAAGGTCCCTTCTTTCAGGATGATGTCTCTTCAGGCACTTTTCCCCTCGGTTGCTTCTTCAAGCCTTTCTGCTATCTCTAGATTTTAAGGATGCTTTTATTATTATCCCTATTCACCCTCTCTTCAAGAAGTTTTGATGGTTCCCTGTCTCTTCCTCTCATTATCAGTTCTGTACTTTGCCTTTTGGTCTTTTTGCAGCTCTAATGGTCTTTGCCGAATGTCTGGTCACTGTAGTAACCTTCTGCGGACATCAGGGAATTCAGATATTCTCTTATTTGAATGATCTGTTAATTCAAGCCCAATCTCATCAGCTCCTGCTTCAGATTCTTCACTTCGTTATGCTTCTTCTGCAGTGTGACATTCACCCTCAATCTGAGAAAGTCTGTGTTGACTCCTCAGTAGAACCAGGCGTTTTTTGTTGCAGGCTTGAGATAATTCCAGTGGCTTGTCTCCCACCTCCCAATCTCCTCTTTTTGACTGCTTTATTTCCAGTCTCTTTCTCTTCCAGTCCTTCCTGCAAGGGAATTTCTCCAAGCTATGGGATACATGGCATCCAACATTCCCACAGTTCCTTTTGCCAAACACCACATGAGGATATTTCAACAAATCGATTTTTTCCTCTCTTACCTTGTCTCAAACTTGACCTCTGCTGGTGGTGGATTCACCAGATTTCCCTGAATTCAGGTCTGCTTTTTCAAGTTCCCCTCTCTACTCAGGAGCTGTACACATGCTTGTGGACATGGTTCAAGAACCTCCTCCAACAACCTAGAAGTCCAGGATCTTTGGTTCCATCAACAACTGACCGATCATATCAACATCAAGGAGATGAGGGCTGTACTTCTAGCTGTCCAGGCATTTCACCCTCTTTGGGTTCCAGGTCCTTTAAAGGCTTTTACAGACAATACCACAGTCATTTGGTACATCAGTAAGAAGAGGGCATGAAGTTTTACCTTCTTTGCAGACTGGCTTTTTGGGCTTGGGATTTTGCAGCTCACCATAACTTGGTTCTTCAGGTGATGTCCATTCCTTCAGAGCACAGTCTGGTGGCAGACTCTTTTTGCAGGTCCAGGACAAATCCTCATGAATGGATGCTTCACAAGGAGTTGCTTCTGCACATTGTACATCAGTGGGGAACTCCACGTGTAGATCTTTTTGCTTTCCCTCTGAAAAGAGAATTTCTCCAGTTCTGTTACACAGTGCCAAGTCTTCTGGCTTGGAAATTGGATGCCATGTTTATTTTTTTCTTGGAAGAAGATGCTTCTTATGCCTGTCCCGCCTCTTCCTCTACTACCAAAGGTCCTGCACAAGATCATGTGGGACACACCCAAAATCTTGCTGTGACTCCCTTTTAGCCCATACAGCATGGTTCCCACTTTTATTTCATCTGGCCAGGAGTAATCATCACAAATTGTCTCACAGGATGGATCTGCTTACACAAAACAAGGGATTTGTCATTCACGTTCACTTATCCACCCTTCAGTTTCTGATTCATGTTCTTTTATCCACCCTTCAATTGACATGTTAGATGATATGGTTTTGATCCCTTTCATGCAGCAGTTTTCTGAGGATATGGTTTGGATTTTGAAGGAGGCCAGAAAAAAAAACTACTAGAAAATCATATGTGACTAAATGAGAGATTTCTGCCCATAACAAAGCAAGGTGGCAGGCTTTAACCCATTCTGGATTGCTACAGCTTCAGCAAGCGTAATCCTTCTTACAGTAGTGAATTTCTGCATGGCTATCGTGCAATTGATTATATTGTTCTGAGTTGGTGCATTTACGGCCTCTTTGAACGTAATGGATTTCCTTTGGCATGTCAGCATTTGGAAACCCCACTGTAGGGTTTTATTTTGCTGTGGAGATAGTGAAATTGATACTTCCGTTTCTCCTTTCCTTAGTGTTAACTTAAGTGATTATTGGAATGTTGCAACACAAGGATTTTCTAGTATTACCCTACTTTGATATTTTGTTGATTGTGATCCCCTCCTAAAACTCCCTTTTGGTATCCCTGACTCTGGTCTTTTCCTTGGTGTGCTTTATGCATATTGAAGATTAGTTTCCTTCACTGGTGGAGTGCTACACACACCAGTATTTCTCCATGTGTCTTCCATGGCAAATTCAGGCTATTAGGGATCTGGCTTTCTAGGTATTGGTACAGAAGGTTGCAGTGACTGTTAATAATTCAGCTTTTTCTGGGACTTACAGCTACCATGACTTTTACTGTCCTGTTGGCATGTCTTCATCCATATGTGCTCCCTCACATTTGTTGATGGCTACTATCACCAGCCTGGGCAGCCATTCCCAAAATGTTCGTTTCACTGCCCCCCCAAATATCATGACAGGCCTCTTTTCCCCTTATTAGACCAGTAGTATGAGCCAGGTAGGAACTCAGTATGCATCCTCCCTAGCATGGCATGCTCCAATACCAGAGTCACTAGCCAAACTCAGATCACCTGAGCAGTTGTCAGGGCTTTATCCCTGTAAACCACTGACACAAGCTTTAAGTGGATTGTGTTTTTTTTTCACAATGGCAGGATGACTCATTCCATCACAGTGCATAGCTCCTGTATTAATTCTTCTGATTTCCTATAGGCTTTCCCATTGGAGAGTTTAGGTTTTCTGAAAAAAACAGCAGGAGTACCTCCTGCTTGATGTGAATATGGTACAGTGTAGAACTAGAACTTTATCTGGAGCTGCTTCTTAATCTCTGAAATTGTGTGTTCAACCTGTGTTTTATTTCCAGGCTGCAATACATATATCAGTTTTCTCATTGTCTCACAAGCTGATTGAGGACATAAGTGTTGCTTAGCACAGATAATTGAGTAGTCATTATCTCATTTTGCAAGTGAAGAATCCATCTTCTCCTTGTAATTTGAAGCTCATCTATCTGCCTTTTGAAATGGCTAGGTCAGTGGACCTGAAGTTCTTCTGGAAGACTTTGTCCTTGCTATTTGTCTGGTGGATTTCTGAGATCAGTCTTTGCCTTGTTAAGAGCTATATTGTATTTTATACTTTTAACTGAGGAATCACACTTAAATCTGGCACTGGTATCAATACTAACATCACCTGTACTGATATCCCACTGTGTTTCCTTTAAAAACTGATGGTAGATTTTTTTTTTCTCATCAGTCCTATTTTTTTTCTTAGCTTTCCCATTTGTCTTCCTTTTTCTTCCATGAGGAGGAATTTGGGATGAGGGCACGTTCTTCATACCTTACACATTAATGACCAGTTAGGATTTTACCTCTACAGGTTGTATGAGTTTAGGAGAATAGAACAGCTGTCTGCTTCGGTCTTATTAAAGATTGTACTGTATCAGGTTCATTTCCTTTAATCACTAATTTGTGTGTGTAGTTAATGCTACGAACAGGGTTATTTCTGGGAGGGGGGGTTACTTCTCAAGCTTGCTTCAGGAGCTTCTATGAAAAATGTTTGCATTGTGGGCATTTTGTTTTTCTTGTATACTTTCACTAAATACTACAGTTTGGATCTCCACTGCAGGACTAGAGCTTTTTTTTTTTTTGCATTTCTCTCCTACATAATTCAGTCTTTTCACTTTCTTTCAGGTAACCTTTTTTAATTCTTGTCTGCCTTACCTTTTTGGAATTGTGGGCATTGTACATCCAGAGCCGAGGGTCCCTTAAGTAAAATACAGCAGATCCACCAGATTTCAGTCAGCAGGGCAGTAGCTGCAGTACATGCGTAACTATCCTTCCACCTCCTAGAGGCTGTCTAGCAAAAAGTTATCATCAGTCTCATATCTGGACCAGCCTTTTTGTGTTTGTTGTCCTACGATTACCATCCTCATCCTCATCTGACATTTGGCATCAAAAGAAATGGCAGCCCTCACTTGTCTCAGTGATCTCACTGTGAGATTATGCTCTCCATTTTTTTAACAGTTGCTCTGCATTCTGTACATCTGTTTCCATTGCTATTTCTGATATTACTGGATTTTTTCAGTTGTTTGTTCTCTTCGCTGTGGATTTCAAGTTTTTATTGTATTTATTTATTTATTGCATTTTTTTTTACTGTGATGGCCCACTGGGCCTAGGTGAGCCCATTTTCAGTAGAGTCCCGGGGAGAAAAGCTCCACATATATAACCAGTAGATATAAGAAAATAACACACAATACAGTGTAACATACAATTACAATTCAGTAAATATCAGAAATTGACACTAGTTCAAAGTATAGACCACCGCACTGCATAGAAAATAATATAATACCAACAGTTCAAATATTATATACATATTTTTAGACTTTTCCATTGATGTGAATTATTAACATTGAATGTGAAATTGTCTAATGGATATTAGTTTTGAGATTAATTGTTACTGGTTTGAAGGTATTAGCAGTTGAGATTTGGCAAGGTAGAGTGAGAGCTCATGGATTTGTTATGGTAAGATAGTGTGGAAAAATTATATGAGTATTGTAATGGAATGATGAAAGGATTATAGTGGGGGAGATAGGTTTTTAAGGTGGTTTTATTTTGGCATGTGAACATGTACAGTGCCATAGAGAAGAACGATGTTTTCTTAGGGGGGTCTTAAAGAGAGCAGGATTGCTGATGGTTCTGAGTGAACGTGGGAGGGCATTCCAGAGTTTTGAGACAGTAAAAGAGTACAGCATTTGGCCAGCTGAGAGATTTGGTGTATCAACTTTTAACAACAACTTGTTTTCAGATTTAAGAGGTATGTTGTGATATATGGTGAGGAGAGAGAAGGGTATATAAATGTATGTGCTGTAGTTAATTGTAGATATGCAAGCCAGTTTAGTTGATTTATAGAGAGACAGTGATGAGATGAATATTTTGAGTTTGTTACAAATTTGGTGATCTTATTGTAGCATGAGTTGAGTTTGGTTTTCTGAGAGGACTGT
This sequence comes from Protopterus annectens, assembly GCF_019279795.1. Taxonomy (NCBI): domain Eukaryota; kingdom Metazoa; phylum Chordata; order Ceratodontiformes; family Protopteridae; genus Protopterus; species Protopterus annectens. The sequence continues at coordinate 733,644,598 of NC_056730.1, forward strand.
ATATTGGTGAGGCTGACAGCGCCATATAGTAGAGATGGAAGCAGAAAGGAAGAGGCTAGAGCTTTATCAGTTAAGTTGAGAAAATGGTTATTTCTGTAAAGGATCCCTAGTTTCTGATGTGTTTTTTTGATGTTATGGATGTGGAGGTCTAATGTTAGATTTTCATCAGTGGTGACACCTAGCAGTTTATTACTTGGAATGACTTCTGTGATAGTATTAGTTAAGGATTGGACAGCAAATTCATTCCTGTTGAGAGGAGTGTGTTTTTGGGGGATGAATTTTAGAAGTTTAGTGTTATTGGGGTGTAGAGTGAGATGGGTGTTTGCCATCCAAGCTTCAGTAGAGGTGAAGGCCTCTTGGGTAAGATGCTGCAGCTCAGAAATTGATTTGGCCAAGCAGATTGTGAAATCTTCAGCATATTGGATAACAGTGCCCATGGGTAAGAGACATTTGGAAGTTGTTGCTGAATATGCTAAATGGGAGGGGGAACTAGTATTGATCTCTGGGGTACATGTGTAATTGTCTTTATAAATGATGAACAGGATTTTTGCAACTTGGTGGCTTGCTATGGCTACCTGTCTGTGAGATAGAGAACAAATTCAGGGTGAGGGGTGAGATACTCAAGTAGGAGAGTTTGGAAAGTAGTAGGGGATGAGAGACCGTATCGAAGGCCTTTGATAGGTCAAAGAAGAGTGAGGAAACTAAGTGACCGGTGTCACGAGCCCTATTTACTGTGTCCAGGAAGGATATAAGAGCAGCAGAGGTACTATACCCTGGCCTGAAACCATGCTGAGTTGGGGATAGGAGTTGGTTATTAAGAAGAGAATTGAGAAGCTGAGCTTGAACACATTTCTCTAATATTTTGGAGATGGGGAGAGGATAGCTATGGGTCAGAAGTTAGAGATATCAGAGTTGTTGTCACCTTTATTTAGAGGAAGAAAAAATACTTTCTTCCAGATGTGTGGTATGATGGAGTTCTTAATGGATCTATTAAGGAGTATGCTAATTGGGTAGGCAATGGAGTTTGTGGATAGTTGTAGAAATTCAGCAAGTAAGTTGTATAGGTGTGATTGAGAAAGTAGGTAGTGAGGTATTTGAGCATGCTGATGAAGGGAGTATTAGGTGGATTTGGTTTGTTGGTGGGGAGGTGGAGGTGAGCTTTGCTATGGTGTCAATGAAGTTAGTATTAAAGAGAGAGGCTAGCTCAGTGGGAGTTTTGTTTGGGTTTGGACAAGGATTGTTGTTTATACCTGGATGAAGTAGGGAGTTAATTGCACCCCAGAAGTTTTTAGGGTTTTGTTTGTGTTGGTCTTGAAGACTTTGACAATGTTCTTTTTTATTTTTAATCACTAGATGTTTTACCTGATTGCATAGCTGTTTATATTGAGTGAGGTCAGATGGATTTTTGTTTTTTTGCCAAGCTTTCCAGGCTTTACCTCTGGAGGACATAATTTGCTTAGTGTGTTTGGTAAGCAAATTGGCATGTTTAGCCTTAACTCTTTTTAAACGAGGTGGGGCTACACTATCTAAGATTTTAAGAAATGTTGAACTGAAGAATTCAACAGCATTGTTGAGATGGAAATGTCTTAATGGTGTCCAATTCACACTATGCAAGATTTCATTAAAGATGTTGGGGGAGAAATGAGATAAGTCCCTGGAATGCTTGACTTGGTGCTGGTTTAAAATAGGCATGGTCTTGTGTATTATGGAAGCTGGTGAGTGGTCACTAATACGGATTGGTAGTGTGCCAGAGGAGAAGATTTTGTTAGGGTCATATGCCAGGATCCAGTCAAAGATTGACCCTTTGTTGTTTTTGTAGTTGGGTCTGGTGATATCAGTGATTAGCCGTGTATAATTGTATAGGTTAATGCTGGTAGAGGGGTCCTGATTTGAAATGTCATACCAATTGATGTTAACATCACCTAAGATGATAGTTTCATTTTTAATATTATTAGTTGTCCAGGCAAGAATATCTTCAAATATAGGGATGTTATTGGGAGATGTATATGACCATGATACAAAGGTTTTTACAGTTTTTCAGTTTTAGGAAGGCCACTAGTCTTTTTCCAGTGGAGAATTGTGGGTTAGGTTTTGTGTATTGAACTACAGTAAAAGTATATGGGTAAATTAAGGCGATGCCACCACCTCTTTTCTTAGGTTTGTCTGTCCTAAGGCAGCTGTAGTTAGGGGGTAGGAATTCACCATCTTTGATGTACGGTTTTAGCCAAGTCTCTGAGATGGATGTGAAGTCAGGTTTGTTTTGGCTTAACCAGGCATGCAGATGTGAAACTTTGTTTCTGATGCTCTGGATATTAATGGTGGTAAAGTTTAGGGAGTTCATGGAGTTTGGGGGGGGTTGCAGGGGGCTGGGGAGGAGCCAGGGTTTGGGTGAATGTCTCTGCAGTGAGCTAGGTTGCAGTGTGTTGAAGGGTTTGCATGTTGTAGTTTCTTTTTTGTTTTCAGATGGGTGGCTAGTGAGACAGTGTAACAGGAGCTTTGAAGGGTGAGGAGGTTTACTTTGGTTTGTAGGGTTATGTTTGTGCTATAGAAGTTGGGGCCTATTGAGGAATAGTTGGGGAGTGATAGTGTATGTATGGTAGTTGTAGAAGTTGGTTTGTAAGGTATATGGGTTGGGTGATATGAAGATAGATATAGAATGAGATAGAGTTGCAGAGAGAGAGAAGAGAATAGTACTGGAAATGAGAGACATTTATAGAGGTGGAATATGTGATGTTCTGTAGTCCTGTCTCACCTTCATTCTTACATATGGGATCGGAGCCGATCCTCAGCTCCGACTCGGCCTATTTACAAGCTGGACGTCTTGTAGGTGGCTCGTGGCTAGGTAGGTATCCCATGGTGCACCACTACAATCCCCAGATCTCGTTTGCCGCGTCGACAAGTTCAGTTGTGCTTCTCTTTGGCTCTGGCTAAGTTTTTTGAATTTATTCAAAATTTTTGTATTTTCTAGACTAACCTGTTATATCTTAGCTGTTTAGCATAGTTAGCGTAGTTTAGAATAGTTACCTTTATAATTGCGCCTTTGTGTGCAATCTTTTGATAATTGGCCTTTTGGCTTGATCGTATTGGTATCCTGTGTGCTGATTGTTTGTGTTATTTATAGTTTGGTATTTGTAGGAGCCTTTGCGCTAAGCTTGGTGTGTGTAGTTGTTAGGAATTAGTCTAAGTTTTGGCAGATTCCCACTTGCTAAATTGTTAGCGTAGTTAACAGGACGAGCTTCTGTTCTGTTTTGATTCTTTAGTCATAAGCTTTATTAGTGGTATTGTCAGAACACTGTTCTGTTTTTTCTTATTAATATATTGAAAGTTTCACTGTATTCTGGTTTGTGTGTGTAACTTTCCTGCCTTTGTCTCTTAACTAGGTCTGTTTTAGTTAGAAGACCTAGTAGTTTTCTGTTCCTTTCCTTGCCTGGGCTAGTCCCGTTTAAGTTAGAGGACCTAGTCCTCGTGGTGTCTTTCTCTGTCTGCAGGGCTAGGCCCATTTAAATTAGAGGACCTAGTCCTCCCCCCTCTTTTTCTTCTTTCTGTGTGTGTGCATTTTGTGAGAATGTCCAAAGTTAGTAAGGACCATAAGCCATCTGGCTTCAAGAAATGTATTAAATGCTCACAGAAAATGTCCATCACGGATGGCCACAGTAACTGCGTTTACTGTCTAGGAGCCATCCATATACAGGAAGCCTGCTTATTTTGCCATTCGTTTAGTCCTAGGGTATTGCAAGAACGTAAGAATAAGCTCATCCTAAAAGGTCTTCTTAAATTTTCCTTTTAGGAAGATCTGGCTAGCTCTTCCTCTTCTTCTAGATCTCAGGGATCTAAAAAGGAAAATTCCTCTAAGAGGCCCTCCCCGGCACCAGCTGGTGTCTCGGAGCCACCTCTTAAAATCACGAAAATGGATAAGTCTTGTGCCTCTTCGGCTCCACAGATCTCGGTGCCAGTTGAGAGCACTACTGTGACTACAAGGTCGGTTCAAAGTATTTCAGAGCCGACCACTGAGACCATTTTATGGAGCCGGTATATGAAACCTCTACCGGCCTCCACTATATTAAAATCGCTGATACCTCAGAGATCCCGCTCTCCTACTCTGTCATCTTGATCTTCCAGGAGTTTATTGAAGAAGATGTGGAGATGGCAGTGTTGAGACTGTTGAAATCATCTGCTTTGCCTAAATTGCTGTTGACTCCAACCCAGTTGGTTCCGGAGCCACTTGTGTCAGTTCAGCCCTCTGTAATCATTCCTCCTCCGAGCCATGCTGGTCTTTCAGAGCTGGAGTGTTTGGTACCACTGGTGGAACCTTCGGTTCTGGCTCCCCCTGTGGCTGTTTCGGAGCAGAGTTCTGCTCCCACACTTTCACTGCTGTCCGTAGTGTCTAGGGGCCGAAGCTCCCCGGTCGGCCCCAACAGGGATGCTTGGAACCGAACTTCTTTGGTTCCGAGTCTTCCTCTCAGCGGGTCGGCTAGGGTGAGTTCGGACCCTATGTCTATCTTGGAGCCGATGGCTCTGGAGCCAACGGCATCCTTGGTCTCCTTGGAGCCGGGGACATCTTTGGTGCCGGAGAGTTTGACATTCGAGATGATGATGAGTGTGCTGTCCCGATTGTCAGCTCCTACCAGAGGTACTGACACTCTTCCCCCTAAAGCACCTACTTTTGTCTCAGCTCCTACTCCCTCCATGGACAGCAGAGACCCTCAGCCACCACCAGCTGGTGGCCCCCACTCTTCCAAGACCTCCCCGGAATGTATTTCTGAGGAGCCCCTGTGGAAGAGAACATGCAAGAGGAAGCATGTAAACTCCCAGGATGAGTCTCTGACCTCTGACACTGACCTCGAGGAGTCAGAAGAGTCCCCCAAGTCGCCCTCTGATGATGTCTCCTTCGTAGACATCCTGGAAATCCTTAAGCAGAGGTGTGGCTGGCCCACTGTCACCCTTCTGATGAGGAATCGGTGTACCTGAAGGCTTTTCGGTTTCAACCTTCAGCCTCTTGGGTGTTCTCCACCTTTCGACGAACTGATGGAACTAGTTAGTTGAAAGGTGTTGGATACTCCTGATGCCATGGAGCCAGTCCCCAGGAGACCGAATAAGTTTCTTTCTGCCCCTCCTGAAAAAGATATTTTGTCTAAAGGTGTTCCTGTAGATGTCATGGTGGTGGCGGCCACTACGAAGGAGCTAGCTGAGACTTCTTCTTCTGTTCATCCACCGAATAAGGAGTCTCAAATGATGGACAGATACGGGAAGCATATCTTTAGTTCAGCGGCATTTACCCTTAGATCACTGAACTACTTACTCACTTCATGAGGCTTCAGAGAGATCTCCTTGAAGAGTTAGGAGATTCTCTACAAAGGTACATGTACTGAGGAAGTCCCTGACAAGGTTTCTGCCCAGTTGTCCACCTTGAACTCTATTGTCAACTCTTCCATGCGGCTTATTTCGTATGCAGCCGATGGAGCGAGTAGGTAAGCGGGTTCAGGAATTCCCCTAAGGCGTCATTCCTGGATGCATTTGTGTAACTTTGTGGAACCGTTCAATTCCAACTTAACCAACGCCCCCTTCGACAGTTCCTCATTGTTTGGACTCAAGATAAAGGACAATCTCACCCGGTGCGAGCAAGAAGGAAAACACTCTCTGCCATGGGAGTACGTTTTACTGTTCCCTCTAGACCATACCCTAAGGATCAGAGGGGTGGTAAAATGTGGTTCAAGGAGTCCCAGAGGCTTTTCCGGGATGCACAGGGTAACTCCTCCTTCAGAGGCAGAGGAGGAGGAAATGGTAGATGTCACCCTAGAGGCAGGGGTGGTCCGCAAAACCAGGGAGGTCGCAATTCCTTTCGGGGCCGGCCTTACCAGCGCTCCTGATGTTGGACCCGACTGTACTTCTCTGTGGCCGGTCAGGGGTCGCATTTTTTTGTATCCAGAAGCCTGGCTGGGTATCACTCAAGACAAGTGGGTACAAAGAATTATTACCAGAGGTTATGTCATACTCTTTTCTCTTCCACCTGTTGTTCCCAAAAAGATCCCGGATGTTCCACCCAGTCACAGGGATCAGGCAACTGTGGAGGTCAACAAGTTGCTGTCAAAAAGAATCATCCAAACCGTCCCAGCAGACCAAGTAGGATCCGGAACTTACTCCAGATTCTTTTTAGTGCCAAAACTTACAAGGGACTGGAGGCCCATTCTGGAACTCGGCAGAGTGAATGAATAAGTAAAGAAGGACAAGTTCCAGATGGTGACACTGCAGTTGATACTCCCGTTATTAGGGAAAGACAATTGGATGTGCTCAATAGATCTCCAAGATGCCTACTACCACATAAAAAATGGACAGGGCATCGAGGAGTCATCTATGCTTCTGGCTGGGAGCCAGTCATTACCAGTTTCGTGCTCTGCCCTTTGGTCTCACCACAGCCCCCAGGGTGTTCACCAAATGTATGGCAGTAGTGACAGCTCACCTGAGATGTCGAGGATTCCAGGTGTTTCCGTATCTGGACGACTGGCTCTTGATTGCCCCCACCAGGCATTTACTTCTTCAGACTAGGGATGCTACTGTTCAACTTTGTGCCCAGCTAGGAATTTTTATAAATTGGGAAAAATCTGCCTTAGTGCCCTCTCAATCTGTGATTTTTATAGGCGCAGAGATAGAAACAGTAGACATGTTAGCTCGTCTTCCTGCAGAAAGGGCACAGAATCTGGTTCTTCAAATTCGGCATCTTCTCCCCTTACGAAAGGTCAAAGCCAAGACTATTCTGCAGCTTCTAGGGACCATGGCTTCCACCATATTACTAGTGCCAATAGCCAGGCTACACATGAGAATTCTTGAGTAGCTTCTGTCGTCCCAATGGTCTTTTCAGCACCTCCCATTATCTCATCACATTCTTCTGACAGAATCTGGCAAGAAGGACCTCCTTTGGTGGACACTACCCAATCAGTTAACCAAGGGCATCTCATTTGTTCCTCACTAACCCGTTGCTGCTGCTGACCACAGATGCCACACAGGGTGGGGGGGTATTATCTTGGCAGTACTGTCCAAGGCACATGGCAAGATCACGAGGCTCACCTGCATGTCAACGTTCTAGAGATGAGGGCGGTGCTCCCGGTGTTGCAAGCACTCCATGACCTTCTGCCTCTGGGGACTATTGCAATACAAGCAGACAGCATGTCGGTAGTATGGTACATCAACAAACAGGGCAGAACCAGATCTTACCCACTCTGTCGAGAGGCCATGCGAGTTTAGAAATGGGTGATAGCTTCCCAGCTTTTTCTGGTGGTAACGCACATTCCAGGGACAACCAATGTGATAGCCGACAAGCTCAGCAGGGCAATCCTTATGTCTCACGAGTGGTCTCTGAAACAGGAAACAGCGGAACAGATTTTCCGCAGATGGGAACAGCCTTGCTGCAACCTCTTTGCCAGTCCAGTCAATGTCAAATGCAGTAGCTACTTCTCCCTCACCCCCCCCCTCCCGCCGAGGGAGTCACCGAGAGACACACTTGTTCACGATTGGCCCCTGGTTCTCCTGTATGCTTTTCCTCCCTTTCCTCTCATTCCCAAGGTTATTCAGAAAGCAAAACTGCTGGGAAGCAAACTTATCCTCATTGCTCCTTACTGGTCTCGTCAGGTTTGGTTCCCCTTCCTCGGGCCTCTGCTCCTGGACGATCCTTGGATCCTGGACCCAGCTCCAGACCTGTTGACTCACATGTCAGGCTCGCTTCATCCCTCCTTACACACCCTCAATTTGACAGCGTGGCTGCTCTCCTTCCATCCCTAGTTGGGCTTCACGACTTCTCACCCTCCGTGACTCATATCCTTATGTCTTCTCATAAACCTTCCACTAGGAGACTGTATTCCAGTAAATGGAGAAGATTCTCTATCTGGGCAGGAAAATGAATGTTGACCCTTACACTGCCTTCATTCCAGTGGCTTTGGAATTCCTGTCTGAGCTTTCACCAGGGATCTGCAGCTGTCGCCATCACAGTTCAATTGGCAGCGATTTTAAACTTTCATCTAGGTTTTCAAGATTCTAATCTGATGTCACATATACTGTGCAAAACCTTCCTTAAAGGTGCCATTTTGTTAAGACCCCCTTTTCAAGAACCTGTTACCTCATGGGATTTAAATTTTGTGTTATCCAAATTGGCTTCTCTGCCCTTTGAGCCTTCTCATTCATCTTTGAAATTCCTGTCTTGGAAGACTTTGTTTCTGGTGGCTATCACATCGGCCATATGGGTGTCAGAGTTGCAAGCATTGTCTGTAAACCCCCCTTATCTGATTTTTCACAAGGACAGGGTGTCCCTTTGTACTAATCCCTCCTTTGTCCCCAAGGCCTGTTCCCATGCCACTTTGAATCAATCCATAGAGCTTCCGGTGTTCTTTCCAAATCATTCCAACGCAGCTAAATACAGGTTTCACCAGCTGGATGTCCATAGACAATTACGTTTTTATTTGCACCAGACTAAGGAAATCAGATCAATTATTAATTTCCTTCTCTGAATCCAGATCAGGCTTACCAGTTTCCAAAGTGACACTCTCTAATTGGATTTCTAGCTGTATAGCTTATGTTTACAATTCTGAGGGTAGACCTTTACCCTTTAAAATCAAGGCTCATTCTACTAGATCTCAGTCTACCTCTGCAGCCTTTCAAGCCAGGGTCCCACTTGATAATATTTCTGCAGCAGCTGCGTGGGCTACCCCTCACACTTTTATTACTCATTACAAATTGGATTTAACCTCCAGGGGTAGAGCTTCATTTGGTTCCATGGTACTCTGGAGCATTTTTCCTTGAGCCACCCAAGAATAAGGCGCTAGGGACACTGTCCCATATCTAAGAATGAAGGTGAGATAGGACTACAGAACATAAAGAAGTTATGTACTCACCATAACGTTCCATGTTGGTAGTCCATCTCACCCTTCATTCTTAAGAACCCACCCACCTACCCCCCAGCCTGGATGTACCTGGAGACAGAAAAAACATTATTATTATTTTTTATGGAGATCTTTTAGTATTGGCTTCTTTGGTATATTTGTTGTTATCTCTCATAGTTAGCAGCAAACAAGATCCAGGGATTGTACTGGTGCACCATGGGATACCTACCTAGCCAAGAGCCAACTAGAAGACTTCCAGCTTGTAAATAGGCAGAGTCAAAGCTGAGGATCGGCTCCAATCCCATATGTAAGAAAAAGGGTGAGATGGACTACAAGCATGGAAAGTTATGGTGAGTACATAACTTCTTTTTTGTTAAGGTTTTATTTGATAGTGGCAGTGTTTGTCGGGTGAGGTAATTAAAAGTTATAATGATTAACAGGTCTAGGTAAGATAAGTACAATATTTAATTAGCGGTAGGGAGAGTTTGGGTGGGGAACTATGGGGATGAGAGAATGATTAGAAGATTTGCATGTGGAAAGGAATGAATGTATGATAGGAATGTAGGTGTTGGGTGTGCTGGTAAGATTAAGAGTTGCTGGGAGGGAGTAAGAGGACTAGATTAATATAATTGGAGGAGGGTGTTAGGTAGGAGTGATATGGCTAGGTATAAAAGTAATTGAAGTGGGTGTGTGTGTGTGGGAATGGGGGTAGGGTAAGGGAACGGAGGGGGCTGGAGCAACAGCAGAAAGAAAGTGCAGAGATCAAGAAAAAAACATCTGTAAGCTACAGGTGAGTGATAAGTGCCTGTAATTATTATAATGTGGAAAAAAACAGGCTTATTGCTTATTGATACAGAAGAAAGGTGTATAGTTGCCAGTAGGGCAACAGTGTAGAGAGGAAAACAAGCTATGTAAATCAATTTTAAGTTCCCAAGAGTGGTAAGCTAGCAGGAATAGTAAAGCAGGGCAGAGTACAAGGGGTACTGCAACACTGGGTTTGGTGGTGAGCATACAGCCTCAAATACAGGATAAGCTACAAAGGCAAATATTCACATACATTTAACAAGTTCCTGGAGTTATCTCTGCTCCTTGTGACTGGACTGCGGAGGCACGGGATTGAGCTGGTAGTAGTGCAGAAGATGTAAGCCTTGTCTGGTGTTTTTCATTCTTTCTTTCTTTCAACCATTTTATAGTTTGTCTTTTAACTATTTTTCTGAATTTCTGTTTTGGTCTTCAGCATGTCTGAAGGCCTTTTCCACAGATGTCACAGCAATCAAAAATGGCCTGTCAGAAACATTGTAATTCCTGTATGTTCTGCAGACTTTATATTTCACTAGGTGACAGCAAGTGGCTTTGCTAGGTATCACCCTTGTGATGTGCCAAAGCCACTTTTCTCCTGGATGTGTGAGTTGATAGTGGCCACTCACTTCCATCCTCCCCAACCAGCTTGAACAGGTACCAAAGCCAGTATTTGAACTTAGTGCACCTTCAGAGTATTAAGGGGTTTATTCATCTATGCCATTGACCTTATTCTTCTATGCCATTGACCTGGCTAAACCCTGAGAACATTGTTAGGTCTTTTAATATTACTGTGTTTTATTGATGTGTGTGAGCTGCAAGAGACTGCTTCTCCAAGTAATTTTTGAAGACATTGTAATCTTTATCTTTAGAAAGTCCAGATGTTCTTCATGTTTCACTGTTGCAGTCATCGCACTTGGGTTATCTGCCTGCAGGTAGCCCTCAAGTCGGCCCGAATGCCAGAGACTTAGTATTTCTGCGTCAGTTGCTGTCACTCCAAGACTGATGTCAGGTCGTCAGGGGTATACAAACAGGCAGCTGACGCCATTACATCAGTCTTCCTTGCCAAGGAGCCCAAAGCAGAAGCAGTTCGCACAAGTGCTGGTCGGCTGCTACCTGAGTTTTTCGTTTACGAATTGAATCATCCTGAAGTCTTCTAAAGCTAACTACCCCATTGGGGGATCCTTTTTTCTTGCTTTAACCAATGTCAGAAAAAGTTAACAATTGTCTTGCCTGTGGAAAGCAAATACCACACTGAAATTTTCATTCTTACTGCATCACCTGTTTAGGCCCAGACCATGACGCTGTCAGTTTTGTGCCTTGTTCAACGACTGAACCATTCGTTGTCGGGCCCTTATTACTAAATACTTTCATTCTCAATCTCGGTATTCGGAAATGGCTTTGGTCAGCCATCCAACTACCGATATTCCAAAAAAAATGTAAGGATAAAGACAGAGACAGACCGCACTGGTCCAAAACTGCTGACGACGCTTCCATTAAGTTATTCGCCAGTTCACCAGTACTCGGTGAGGGCTTTTGCAGCCCCTGATATCCACTTCTATGGATTTGCAGGCCTCTACTGAGACCCATTCGGAGTCCGGTATGCCGCGAGACTCTTCTTCGACTATGGCACCTGCAGACGTCTCTACCTTGGATGGGTTCGTAGCAGCTGAGCAGGCACTGGCTTCTGAGGAAGTTCTTCGCACTACCGATGTTCGACACAAACCGACAACCTCTTTCATGTCTTCAGTTCTGACTAAAACTACTGAGTTTCTAAGGCCAAAAGTACACGCTACTCCTAGAAAACCGACGACCAAAGCGCATGCACCTGCTTCCTTGCCACAACATCAAATGCTTAAAATGGCAGAAGACCTTATTATGCTGATTAGGGGAAGCCAGCCTTCCCCTGATAAGAATAAAAGAGACCAGTCCCCTGCAGCTTCAACAGACGAAGAGTCCGATGACTCTGAGGTATCTGATTATGAAGACATGCCCTTATCTGCTTATGCGAATTCTGATGTAGAGCAATCCATTCCCTCTGCCTCTTCTCCAGCGGACCTTTCTTTTGGTGAAACCTTACATACTTTAAGAGAGCATTTCCATTGGGAATGCCAAGACTATCCTCAGTCCAATAAGAGACTCAGAGAATTTCTAGATTTGCCACAACATAGGCCTTTAGCAGTAGTCCCAGTCCTGGAAGTTGTTGATGATGTCTTTATGGAATCCAGCCTTACTCCTGATACTTTACCTCCTGTTGCTAGGAAACCAGACAGATACTACAGAGTACCTGATTCTCACAAATTCCTTTTCAAAAATCCTACTGCTGACACAGAGACCATTTCACAGGGGCCTAAAGGTATCAAAGCTGCTACAGCTAAGAATCCCACACTTTCGAACAGGGATTCCAGAGCTTTGGACAGATGGGATAAGGAAGTATATACCTCTGCAACTCTTGCCATTATGGCTCTGAATTGTCAGTTTCACATGCTGAAGTACCAATGTTATGGAGCTTATTAAGCAAAAATAGCAACCTTTACAGACTGTGCAGAAAACAAAGAATTGCAAGAGCTTATGCATTCTGCAAGCCATGTCGGCAAGCATACATTGCAGTGTGGTTTTGATGTCCTAGAAGCATCTTGCAGGGCAGCAGTCACTGGTTCTGTACTGAGAAGGCATGTTTGGCTTAAGGAACAGACCTTGCCAGACCATGTCAAATCAAAGTCATTGGACGCTCCTTTGCACAAGGACACTCTGTTTGGCACCAAAGCAGAGGAGGTTCTTAAAAAGATGGAAGAAAAAGATAAATTTTTGCAGACAGTTAAAGAATTCTTGCAAGTACAGCCTCCTAGATTCAGTAGGCATTGCCCCTTGAAACATTGGTCCTTTCCAGACCCATCAAGGCCATCTCAAACCAGACCCAGGGGTAACAGACCACCCAGGCTACAGTCTCAGGGTATGCAGAGATCTAACCAATGGAGTGCCTCCACCTCCAAAGCTGGGAGAGCTAAGCCACCCCATTACGGAAAGAATTCCAAATGATTTCTCAACTCCACTCCCCACCTCTGCCCAACTGCTTGTGCCCCTAGGAGGAAAACTTGCCCTTCATGCAAAAAACTAGATTTCCATCACCAAAGACCGATGGGTCCTCAACATTGTGTCCCAGGGGTACAAATTTTACTTCCACTCATTGCCAACCCCAAAAGGTTCCCAGACCTTCCTCCAAACCAGTGGGCAGAAGCACAACACCAAGTTCAATCCCTGCTCTCTATAAAGGCAATTCATCCTGTTCCTGCGGAACACACAGGTCAAGGATTCTACTCCAGACTCTTCCTGGTCCCCAGAAAAGAGGGCACTTGGCACCCAATCCTAGATCTTTCATTCTCAACACCTTTCTGGTGGTACCAAAATTCAAAATGCTCACCCTGCTGCAGCTTCTACCTATGCTAGCCAATGATGCCTGATTAGTCACCCTAGACTTAAAAGAAGCCTATTTGCACATCCCTATAAGGGACTCATGCAGGAAATATCTTCACTTCAGGGCAGGATCTATGCATTTTCAGTTCTCTGCACTTCCTTTTGGCTTATCCACTGCTCCCAGAGTATTCACAAAATGCCTGGCTCCAGCCTTTGCTTACTGCAGACTGAGAAATATCCAAATTACTTGTACTTGGACAACCGCCAGATTCAGGCAGACAGTCAGGAAATGTTGTTGCAGCACCTGACATTTGTAAAAAACCTTCTAACCTCCCTGGGGTACACCATCGACGAGAAGAAATCATAACATGTCCCCAGTCAAAAGATTGTATTCCTGGGAGCAAACTTGGACGCAGCATCCCAGATGGCATTTCTCACTCCAGAAAAAACAAGCCTATCTGACAGACTATTTTCCTTAAATGGCCACCAAAACCCAGCTATCCGCAATGAAAATTTTGCAGGCTCAAGGGTTCATGGCATCATGCATCCTACTAATTCCATGTGCCGAGGAAACTTCAGTGGTACTTAAAAAGTCTTTGGTGCCAACATTCTCAGGACTTGGAAACCGTCGTTCCTATCATACCCTGTCTAAGGACAGAGTTTCTTTGGTGGGCAGGAGCATGCAACCACAACAAAGGACTGCCATTTACTCAACCCCATGCCACACAGACCCTAACCATAGACGCATCAGACTATGCCTAGGGGGGGAACACATGGATGGCAAATGCATTCAGGGCCACTGGAGCCCAAATCAAATTCATCTGTACTTCAACCAAAAAGAGATGCTAGCTGTGCAGCACACTCTGACAGCTTTCAGATCCCTACTCTCACCAGGACACCTGTTAATAAAAACAGACAACACCATAGTTATGTGGTACATCAACAAGCAGGGGGAACCCACTCTGCAGACTAGCCATGGTCCTGTGGAACACGGCCTTGGACATGCAGGTCCATCTCCAAGCTCAATTCCTGCCAGGCAAACAAAATTCACTGGCAGATGACTTAAGCAGAAATCTCCTAGACCCACACGAGTGGCAATTAGAGCCCAGCACCTTCAGCCTTCTGGTTCAAAAATTGGAGATCCCAGAGGTGGACCTATTTGCCTCCCCCTGCAATCACCAGCTCAGCAAATTCTGCACCAGGACTCCTCACAGCAGGGCCTGGAAAGTGGATGCCCTATCCTTCCAGTGGGTAAATCTCTCAATCTATGCCTTTCCCCCTCTGCCCTTTCTCTCAAAAGTATTGCTCAAGATAAGACAGGACAGACCAAGGACAGTTCTGATTGCCCCAGACTGGCCACGCCAGCACTGGTACCCACTCCTGTGCAGGCTGTCACCAGTGCCACCCTGGCACCTACACCAGAACCCAACCCTGCGCTCTCAGCAGGGGGGAGAGATCTTGCATCCGCAACTGCAAGCCCTAAATCTTGCAGCCTGACTTATTCTTTTAATTCTCTCCCAGTAACCAGCCTAAGCAAGCAGGTGCTGGACATCATTCTTGAAGCCAGAAGACCCAGTACAAGAAATCGTATGCTGATAAGTGGAAAAGGTACTGCTGCTGGATTCAGTCTAAAGAAGAAGACACAACTCTCCCCCTCCCTGCCTCTAATCCTGGATTACATAGCAGATCTACTCCACAGAGGCCTGTCCTTCTCCTCCATTAAGATCAATGCCTCTGCCATTTCAGGTCATTACAACACTGAGCCACCTCTCTTCTCTCACCCTCTTATCAAACAGTTCCTGAGAGGGGCAAACAACTTAAGGCTGCCAAGGAGAGCACCCACCCCTGCTTGGGACCTTAACTTTGTACTGGAAAAGCTCGCACTTCCCCCCTTTGAGCCTGCAACGTTAGCAGAGTTAAAATTCCTCTCTTGGAAAACAGCCTTGCTTCTGGCCATCACTTCAGCTAGAAGAGTGTCTGAGCTACAAGCACTCATGGCCGTGGAACTCTTATTTTCCATGCTGGCAGGGTTTCTCTCAGGGCTAACCCTTCCTTTATGCCTAAAGTGGTATCCAGTGTGGCTCTCAACCAATCTACCCATTTGCCAACCTTCTTTCCTAATCCTCAAAATAAAGGGGAAAGGATCCTGCACTCCTTGGACGTGCACAGACAGCTCAGATTCCACCTTGATAAGACTAAGCACTTCAGGAAATCTGACCAGTTACTAGTCAGCTTTGCACCAGAGGCAGAGGGCAAGGCCATTTCTAAACAAACAATTTCCAAATGGATAGCAGACTGCATCCATTTCTGCTATAAGCACCATGGGAAAGGGAAACCAACCCCTCAGAGGGTCAGAACACATTCCACTAGGGCAATTTCTACCTCTACAGCATTCCTCAGGGGAGTCCTACCATGGACATCCTGGAAGCTGCTACCTGGAGTTCTGTACACACCTTCACCAAGCATTACCACCTGCCTATCTTTTCCAAATCCAGGGCGTGTTTTGCAACAGCAGTCCTGCAAGGCATACTAGCAAGCCCCGACTCTTCTTGACTACCTCCACCGTTCTTCAGCTTTGGGAATCTACCCAAGTGTGATGACTGCAACAGTGAAACACGAAGAACATAGTACAGTTGTGTACACTTACCATAAATGTAGATGTTCGAGTGTATTCACTGTTGCAGTCCTGGTTTCCCTCCCTACAGCCCCCTTGTTTCTATCTCTCTCTCTCCTCTCTATGTCTGTTACTCACCCCATTCTGCGGTATTGGTATTGGTATTGGTATTTACTTTTTACTGGTGGTGTTTTTCCCCACCATAACTTAGCTCCCTATTTGGCAGACTCCTGACATTTGGGGCAAGAAAAACTGATGTAATGGTGTCAGCTGCCTGTTTTTATACCCCTGACGACCTGACGTCAGTCCTGGAGTGATAGCAACTGATGCAGAAATACTAAGTCTCTGGTATTTGGGCTGACTGAGGGCTACCTGCAGGCAGATAACCCAAGTGTGATGACTGCAACAGTGAATACACTTGAACATCTACATTTATGGTAAGTGTACACAACTGTATTTTCTTCGTAGTTGGTGCAGAAATAACACCACATGAAAACTGTTACTCTTCAAGGGGAAAACATGGTACCCCTATAAAAACTGGTACTTCTGAAGGGGGAAAAATGCACCAAGGGCTTTTCACCTGAGTACTGTTCCATAATGAGGAATGTAAAAAGACTTGCCATTTGAAAGACTAGTGAGAGATTCATGTAAGCGTTTGGTGTGCACTCTGCAGGTATTATTTCCTGAAATATAATTTCCAGGCATTTGAAGCTAGTAGTGATCACTTGATTATATTAGTTTTCTACGCTGATGTTTCATATATTACATAGCAAACCAAATCATCATTAAAAATCATTATCAACCTTTTTATTTCTTTCTTATACATGGGGTCAGGTTGTTGCATCATTGTCAACATTTCTCCTTATCTTTGACAGTCATGCCTGACTGTCAGGTCTATATTAGCATGTCGACAGGGCTGTTCATCGAACGCCCTTACGTCGACGCATATAAAACGAAATCTCAAAATCTCGAATGGCCACAATAGCAATTTTTTATCCTGGGGGAAAAAATTGCTGGGCCAACAGCAAACAAACCAAACTGACAGACAAAATAAAGTAGGGGGCTTTGCCTCCCACACCCCCTTACTTAAATATACCAACTCCAAGATCGCAGTGCAGTGCAGTGCAGTGCAGGAAACGGCAAATTCCTGACAATGGCCCAGCGATTTTTTTTCCCTGGGGAAAGAATCTCTATTGTGGCCGTTTGAGATTTTGACATTTTGTTTTATATGTGTCGACATAAGGGCGTTTGAAGAAACACCCCTGTCGACATGCTAATATAGACCCTGACTGTTACTGTTTTTTTCTCACACAACCCATGCATTTCTTTGCTGGGCATCTTTGTTTCCTCTTGCCTTCTTCCTCTCTCTCCCAAATCTTCTGCTTTCCTGCACATGTGCCTAAACCACTGCAGTGTGTTCTATTTGACTTTTTCTGTAACTGGAGCTGTTTTGGATTCTGCTCTGATGTCATAATTTGTTTGTCTGTTCCCCACTGTGCATCCTACAGTCTTAGTCACTCCACCTCTATCAGCTTTAGCCTTATCAACTGCTAAACCTTCACTGCCATTGTTTCTGTATCATACAGAAGTAATGGTCATAGAATGGTTTTGTGTACCTTACTTTTTAGCTTCTTTGGCATTCTTGTGTCTCACTGTGCCATTTGGCTGTATCCTCTCTGATTTTGTCTTTGACCTCTTCATTCAGGCTTCCTTTCTACTTCAACACCCCTCCCAAATGAAGTTGTTAACTTGTTCCCCTTTGTTCCCTTTTATTTCAATTTTCAGGTTCTTCTGATGACTCTTATTTGCTGCCATGACAACTGTCTTCTCTGTGGTCACTTTCATCCCATGTGCCTTCAGTTTTACATGCCATTCCATTATCATTTACTGAAGTTCCCCAAAAATTCTGGCAATCGGTAAATAAGTTACTACATCCTGGAAACCCTCCATCACCTAATCCATGCCCAAATTGCTCTCCCACTGATACTGATACCTTTCTTAATACCTTCTTCATCGACTCCATTTGCAACCTAACCATAAATGACACCATTACCTTCCCCATCCCCCCATCAACCCTCAACACCCCTTTCTGTCTTAAACTCATCCCCACAGCTTATATCTCGTCAATTCATAGCAAACTTAAAACTTGCTCTCCATCAGCTAACCTACCCCACTAATTCCTAAAACTTGCTGTCAGTTCTGTCACCTACCACATCTCCATCCTGATCAATTGGTCAATCAAAGAAAACATTGTACCTGAAATATGAAAAAAAAATCCTGTGTCATACCCTTGCGCAAAGGTGGCAACTCAACTGACCCTTCAGATTTCAGGCCTATTGCCATACTATTTCCTTGTCTAAAATTCTTTAAAACTGCATCCATAAACAACTCCTTGATTACCTACTCCTAGAAAATCTTCTTACCCCTACACAGCATGGTTTCCACCCAAATCACAGTACAGCTATTGGTCTGATATCTTTCACTAACTATATTGCAACTTCTTGTGACAACAACAAGCTAATCTCCTGTCTGTTTCTAGACCTCTCCAAATCTTTTGACACTGTTTCCTACCAACTACTTCTGTCCAAACTAGCTACCCTTAATCTCTCCAACTCTGCTCTTTCTTGGTTCTCTAGCTCTCTCTCCAACAGATACCAGGCAGTTAAATGGCAATCTAACTTCTCTCCCTTCTTACCATTTCAGACTGGTGTACCCCGAAAGCTCCATCCTTGGACCCCTTTTATTCAATATCTTTACTAATGACCTGTACTCTTTCTGTCCAC
Source organism: Protopterus annectens (assembly GCF_019279795.1). Lineage (NCBI taxonomy): Eukaryota > Metazoa > Chordata > Ceratodontiformes > Protopteridae > Protopterus > Protopterus annectens. The sequence continues at coordinate 733,663,074 of NC_056730.1, forward strand.
TCATTTCTGTCATACAGTATGCTAATGATTCCACAATTATCTCCTCCTCCGACAATATTACTCACCTCATAAAAATGGCTAACTTCCAACCAATTGCTACTCAATCCAAAGAAAACTAAACGTCTTTTATTTCTCCCTAAATTTCTCCAACATCACAAAGATACTTTTACTGTCTCCTCCCTTGACTACACTGTCATCACTGTAGAACCTCACACTAAATTACTAGAAGTTTTTATCGATGACCAACTAAAGTTTGATCTCCATATTCAGCAGTTCATTAAAAAGAGACATCAAAAGTTAGGTCGGCTATACAGGCATAAACAATTCCTCACAAATACTTCTAGGATATCTTTTGCAAAAGTGTTCCTACTCCCCACCTTATTCTATGCAGCCTCCATTCTCACTAACATCCAACCCAATCTTCTGTCTAAACTGGAACTCACCTGTAACAAAATTGGAAGGTTCAACGCAAACCTACCCTACCGCTCTCTCCACTGCCTAGCATTGAAACACCTGCAGTGGCTAGAATTTCACCATCAAATCCTAATACCACAGCTTCTCCTGACTCATTCCATCTTACACAGACCTTCCTCGTGCCCCTCTCTCTCCTCCCTCATCCAGCCTTATACTCCCAACTGGGCTTTCCGTAGCTCCCAACAGCATCTTCTACAAGTGTATGCACCCAAAAACAATATTGGTAAACTCCTCTACAGCTACTCAGTGGCAAATGCTTGGAATAAACTTCCTCTAAGTGTTAGAACTCAAACCCTAACTCTTTCAAAACAACTGTAAAGGATAATCTCCGTTTATCCTGGTCTTGCTTGTGCTATGACCCAACTTAATCCACCTCTAATACTACTGCAGTAACCATTTCTGCCTCCACTCTCTCTGTCTGTATTTCAAGTAGCCTACTAATTAGTCAGTAGTTTCTTAGTGTCCAGAGATGCAGACTTTTGAAAATTGGTATTACCTTGGTTTATCTCCTATATATTTTTATATTTATATTTATCCTGTTTGCCTTGTAAACTTGTCATAATCTTGTATATGCTGCTTACTATTGTATATAACTTTGTACTCTGTGATGTACAATATTATTGACCTTCTCTGGCATTTTGTTGCACTTTCCTAGCATCTTTCTAGCTTATTGACATATTGTAATTGTACAAGTACTATTTTAGCTTTAAAACACTGCCATTTGATCATTTTTGTTACGTGTGCTATTGTTGGAGCTTTTCTTCTCGGGCCTCCACTGAAAAAAGGCTACTTGCCCAGTTGGACTAACCCAGTTAACAAATGTCAAGTAAAAATAAATAAAATAGTTCCAGTTCAGAGTCTACTACTTATAATGCTGTATCATCTGCACACAGCAGTTTTTCTTGATCTGTCTCCTCTGACCTGTTTACTAGTGTAGTCCATCAACAGTACCAACCCTGATGCACACAGACTCCTACTGGGAACATCTTCGAGTCCAAATACTGTTCATACTTGTGTCATTGTGTCTTTGTACATACCCTGCGCTAATTCCACCAATGTTTCAGGAACGTCAAACCATCTCAGAAGTGTCCCAGTCAGCGTTCTTAGGACCTTGTCATATGTCCATTTGGCCTCTTTTCTCATTTCTAGCTTTGTCTTCATTATCTTTCTCTCTGCAAACATCAGGTCACTTGTGCTGCATCCTGATCTGAATCCAAACTGCTCATCTCCCCTCTTACTTAGAATATGGAACACCATCCCAGAGCACATCAAACTCACTGACAAACTACCGCATTTTAAAAGCCTGTCAAACTACATCTGAATAAATCCTGGTCATGTTCATGCTCAACACCAGGCTGACTCTCCAGTATCCCAGCATTTCCTCAATCTTTCTTCCCATGTTAACCTGCTCTCTTTCCAGTCATGCACATCTTTTTCTCTGATCTTTTTCTCACTTTACCTAAATCTTGTCTAACTTCCTGTCTCATGTGAACACTCTAAACTGTAGCTGTACTCTCAAAATGCCTGTGCGTCATGACATCATGACATTGCTCACCTAGATGTATCCTGTGCTATAAAAGTTAATACTTTAAAGTAATTCTGTAACTTGAGTAGCATATATACAATTGCTACTGATGACCCAATGCTTAACTACCTGTAAACATCTATGTCTAGTAGTGTAATTGATAAAGTTGACAGGTGATTTTGTCATAAATTCTACATGTCTACATAACTCTGGAAATGGGCTTTGTCCAGTTGGACTATCCCTGTCAATTCACCTAGCATCTTGATCGTATCTGCCATGACCTCATATGAGTCTGATGTTTTCCCTGACTTCATTTTCCTTGATGGCGTTCATAATTCTTTTAGGGGTGGGCTGTTCCTCTTTCATTATAGGTTGCCAATGAAGCAGTACAGTTTTTGTGGGGCTTTCTTCAGTTGCCTTCTTAGCCTGGTCTGTTTTTTCTATCTCCTACCTTCTCCTGTATGCCTTTCTTTTGATAACTTGCTGGATTTCTACATTCCACCACTAATTTTCTTCGTGTACCATATTTCCAAACCTGTCTCAGCTGCATATCTGTTCTGTAGTCTTCTCACATGCAGTTTTGAAGTCTGCAATTCTTCTTCATCTGAACTTATTTCTTCTTCCTAAAATACTAGAGCCTTGAGTATTTCCTTGAAGTCTTGAACTTTCACTACAGTCAACTTCCAGGTCTTGAGCCCTAGTCTCTGTTGACCTTAGAGCCTTCTTTGACCACTGCTTGCAGCTTATTGTAGCCACCAGTGGTTTTTGGTCTGAGCAACTGTTTTGCTGGGAATGACTTTGCAATCTCTAATTCTATCCCATGCCCTTTCCTTACTAGGATGATGTCTACCTGAGTTGCATGTTGGCCACTCTTTTATGTGATTTTTTTTTTACTGTCTATCTTGGCGAATCATGTGTTGGCCACTATTAAGTTGTTTGCTAGACAGATGTCTAAAATGGCCTCCTCTTCTAAGTTTACAGTACCCCACCCATGTGGGTCCAGGCAGTCCTAATATTCTGTCTGTCAAATTATGAGGATTCTGTCCTCCATTATCAACACATACTCATGTTATCTTGCTTTACCAGGTAGGTCCTACATCTGCTGTCTGAATGCACTCTTTTCCACATTATTACAGCCCTGCTGTGGAGGATAGACAGAGATCATGAATATTGCCCTATCCTTACATTAGACTCTGATTGCCATGAATCTGTCACTAGTTCTCATGAAATCCCTCACTGTCTTCTGAAGCCTGTCCCTCACCACAATTCCCACACCATTTCTAGCCTGTTTGCCCCTGAGTAATAGAATCTGGATCCTATGCCTAGTGGCTATGCTGCACTGCCCTTCCACCTTGTCTGCTGGGTACACAAGATGTCCAGTTTCCTCCTTATCATTATGTCAGCCAATCCCAGACTGAATCCTGTCAGTAAACCTACACTCAGTGAAGCAATCCTTAGTTCATGTTTAGCTGGTTGATTGGCTTTGCATCCAGCTTTCACTCAACAGAGTTATCACAGGTAACCCAGGCAGGGCAACTGGACACCAGACTGCCAGTAGCTTATTGACCCAGGGGTGCTAGACTTTATTGCAGGCACACAGTGGCAAATGGGGACACACAGACTCCTCCCACCTGTAGCATGGCATAGGTTGGAGTGGGCCAGGTCCTCTACCCTCTTATCACTGGCAAACAGCCATGCCCATTTTTGGTGACATTTGACAAGACCACCAAAATACCTAGAGCCAATTTTGCACTTTGGGGTTGTTAGGCCTGACACGGTTCAAAGTCTGTGATCCATACTCTCCTATCTTGTGATATTGTGCACTGCAGTAGATGTCAGAAGCAGTTGGTCTACACAGCTATTTCCCAGATAGGCACAAATTAGAGTCTGTTGCTGCTACAACTTCATTCACTTCTTGAGTTGGAAATGCATGTTTCAGGAGGTGGGAAGAACCCTCATAGAGGCACAGGGAGAACATGCAACTCTACTGCAGGCATAACAAACCACAGAAGTGGTAGAAATTTAGTTCAGTTGCCTAAAAGGAAGATAACTCAACAACACCCTCTGGTCACCTCTGGAAGATCTTCTAGGGAGCCCTTAGTGTACAGGAGTTTTACCTTTGCTAGGGGTATGAAAAATGTCAGAATCTCGTTGCCACAGTGGTCATTTACAAGGACTCTTCAGTGTCAGACATGTTGAATTCACAGAGCTACCTGAGGTATTTGTTGACCTTACTTAAAAAAAAAAAGGTTTACCCAAAGGATCCATCATATCCTAAGGCGGGAGGTGATGCTGTAGAGCTTACATCAGTAAGTATCCAGTGGATACCTTGTCCAGTGTCAAAAGCTCAGACAGTAACTTAGAAGATCAGTATGAAGAGTCTGACTTTGCTTTTAAGATGACATGCCCAATCCCCAGCCAAATTCTCACTTTTCCTTGTTCTCACACCATATCATGATCTCTTCCTGAAGATTCATGCGTTGAAGGTGTGCTTTAGATAGTTACTCAGCAACCAAAGTTTTAGAAGTACCATGCTTGACAGAGGGCATGAAGAGATGGTAGAGTGCTTACTTCTCCAAGAATTAGCACTTCAGCTGGTTCTACCTTTCCATTTATAACATCCAGAATGAACTCTGCATAGAAAGCACCTGATAAATTACCTACAATGATTCACACGGTAGGAAAGAAACACCCTTTTCTGCTTGGCCCTAGACCGTAGGACATCTTGTACAATTACCTAGCATCTTCATCTTCAGTGTCTGCCATAACCCTTATATTTTGGTATACTCCCCACCACCTCATTAACTAGCCATTGAATAAGGATTCTATGCACCTGAATCTCTGAGCTAAGAATGTGTATACAGCATCTTCCCTGGACTTCTGTGTTGTAAATCATTAGATAGTGCGATTGTAACAATGGCAGTGTTATGGAGATGCAGTTAGCTGTGTTTTTGGGTTACTTGCAGATCTCCATTGGGAGCCGCATAATGCCGTTTTCACCAACAATCATTAATGATCTTGAGGAGAGGAGTCAGGTGGTTTGTTGTAGTCATCATATGCTGATAGTAATTAGGCCAGCACCACTGCAGCCCAAGTAGCAGCTTAGGGGCAAAGGGAAGCAGTTTCAATATAGGTCTGACCCAGACTTGTGTGTTGGTCCCAGGAGGAGCAGTAGCAACAGCACAGGAATGCTCTCCATCATAAAACCCCTGAAAATAAACTGCCAGTAGTAGAAAGGGTTTTAGTTTTCCCTAGCTGGTTACCACTATTACAGGAAGAGGTTGGGTAAATATTGTTTTCAACCTTGATGTATGGAAATCTATAGTGGTAAGCCTTTTTGGTCATTAATTTTCTGGCTTTTGCAGTTTTGTCTGTTTTGGGAGAAAGCTCTTCCCCAAGTTGTGGGAACTTTGAGCCACTGATGTTTTTTCCCCTTAAAAATGTTATTCTTTTAAACATCTATATTAAATCAGAATTTTTATGATGACATAGGTACACATACATTTAATTGGTTCTCAGAAAGAATTAGGTGCTTAAGTCCATCATAGAAATGAGAGCCCTGAATGGCTTCTTCCAGTGGAGGAAGCTCAGAATTCTTTGCATTCCCTCTTTCCTTTCTTCTGTGTACGGAGTGGCTGGCTTTGTATCATAGACTTGCAAAATATGTCCTTCCACGTACCTTCTTACCCTGCTCTCAAAGGGGTCTGATGTTCAGTGTCTGTAGCAGTCAGGCCCTTTTAGTTTGCACCTTTGAGTACACATCTGCTTCTTATAACTTCTATGTTTTGCTCATATTGCAGCCTACCTAAGAGATGTGGACATTTGCTTTCCTTATCTGGTTGATGGAGTTTTAGTCATGCCCTGTGTGGACAAGATAACAACACACTTTTGCAGAATTCTTGACCATCTGTCATATTCTGGAGAACTTTGCTAAGTATCAGCTATGGAGGGTTAAAAGTTACCAATTTAGGCTGTTAGAAGCCTAAAAGGGTTCATTAGATTTTTCACACCTACCATGACCTTTCTTTGAAGGAGTAGCAATGTCACTTGCCATGCTTGTTTGCTAGTGACCTTTTGCTTGTTTCTACATAGTTTACTTTTTTCTACCTTTTTATGTCAGAGTGTCGGATTTCTTTTCCATCTTCAAAGAGTATAGGAAGCTTGGGCCTGCCTGTTTTTTTTTTTTTACAATTATCTGACAAAGACCATAACATTTGGACTGGCAAATGGAGGCTTGGCTGTACATTGTTATTGAGAATTCTTTGTGGGAGTGCCCTCTGGGTTGAAGAAAAGATCTCTGCAGCTACTGACATGCTGTGAAATTACCTCAAAGGTATGGGATTGTATTGGGTGAAACATGACTAACATTAATGGTTGGTGTTTACATAATGCCCTCTACTTGATCTGCATGTCACTGTCTTTAATTTTTTTTTTTTTCTGTTTTGCTTCCTGGTGTTGTCACTGTTTTATTGCTTTCTTTGTGTGTCATAAACAGATATGTCATTTTGTAACTGTCTTTTCTGTTCATTTTACTTTTCCAGTAGTGACATGATTAAAAAAATACCAAGTTGTTAAGGGGAAGGGTTTTGGCCATGAAGTTATTCAGCGACCAGATTCTAGATGCAGTTAAGAGTAGAAAATTATTTTCAGTGTCTGTTCTCATAAATGAAAAGTGTGTTGGTGAAAAAATAAATTCTAGCTTGGTCCAGTTTTGTTTACTTGTTTGGGCAGTTACTGTTATGCAGTGTGTATCTTGTTTCACTGTTGCATAATTTTCTTGTTACAGGGCTGTTACTCTACTGAAAAATGCTGGTGATCAAGAAAGACTTAACTTTGCATCAAGAAATTATGGGCGAGCTTTATGGTAAGTGTAGTGAAGTTCATTTGGTATATATCAGTACCTTTTTCACATATGTGCCTGTCTTCCAGCATTTAATAATAAAAGCTTTGTTTTTTTTTTATTTTAATCCCCCCCTTCCCATGACATTGGCTCGTTCATTAATCCTGAGCCAGGAAACCCTGGGGAATGTGAAAACCCTATGACCCCTTCATTCCTGCTTGGGAATCCTCCAGCAGCTGATAAGGAGCAGGCTAGAGGTCTTTCAAGGCAGCCTAACTCCTTCCTCTCCCAGTGGAGCATCCCCCTCTCCTACAGTGGCAGCTCCTCATTGCTCTGCTGTAGCTGCTGTCAGAGGAGGAAGTGTGCTTTCACACATTAAAGTCTTCTGGGAAGCTTGCACATGCCAGCATGAGCTCTCAAAGCTTGAGCTCCATGGGGCAGACATCTAGTGTTTCCACTAGGTGCTACCTTTGTGGCGAACCAGAGCCACCTCCTTCTCCCAGAACAAATGAAACAGCAGATGCCATTTACTTCCACCCTCAGCTGCTTAAGTCACTGAACTCAGGGTGCCTTCAACATTGTCAGGGCTTTATCTCTTATTTTCTGTATTTCTATGAAGTATCCCCTTGCTGTGGTGGGACAGTGTAGTACAGAGAATTTAATAGTGTCCATTTGGTACTGTAAAAGTATATTTTCATGGAGCTGAAGAATATGCTTGTAAATACTTGCATGTTTTTTTACTTATAAAGTTTTAATACCCAAGTTATCATATACTGTTAATGTCACAGAAACCCTATCATTTTGTCCTTTGGTGGGTTTGCGTTATTGTAATTTTGCTTTAGTGCTTCAAATTGTGTTCTTCAGTTATTGCTGAGCTGAATATTTGCACCATTTCCATTTAACTTCTTTGTTCATAACTATTTTCCAGTGGTCTTTTCCCTAACTACCAACTCTTTGGGTTATTTTCTCTGCCTTTATATCCATGATTGATCTCCATTATAGTATGACATTTTCAGGGAATAGTACTGACGTAATTGTCTGTAAACAGTATTATATTGTATTCATCCCCTCAGAGACTAAGAGCAGCTGCATTTTGAATTTTCATTGTATATCAGAACATGTAATAATAATACACATAAATGTTATACGGAAATATGTAATCTGACGTTGTTGTTTTCATTGGATCTTCAACCTGTGGGAACACGGATCCGGTACGGATCCGACTCGGCCACATTTTCCAGCATTGGATCCAAGCTCCTCCCTACCCATAACGGTCTCCCTCCTTCCCTCAGGTCTCGTTTGCCGCGTGTTCAGTCAAAATCGTGGCCTGTTAGCTCTGAGTTTCCTGCTAAGCGGAGGTTCTATTTTTGGTCTTCTTTCTTCCTTTTCTCCATTCCTAACTATTTTCTCTAGTTCTATACCCTACCCATTCATGCACGCAGGCATTGGTTTTCTGATATCAAAAAAAAAAAAAAGTTCACCTTTCTTTCTGTCTTTCAGTCTCTCATTCCTGTCTAGTAAGTGTTTGTGGGAGGGTGTGTGTGTATATGCGTGCTTGGTTTCTGTCTGCCATGGCTGAGACCCCCAAGCCAGGTTTTCAGAAATGCACTGAATGTGGCCATAAGCTCGCCCCTTCCGATGGCCGCATTCTGTGTGTTGTATGTCTGGGAGTAGCTCACCTGGACCCCTCCTGTTCGATCTGCTTGGGCTTTAACTCCCACGCATTGATCCACAGGAAGAACAAACTTATTTTGAAAGGCCTCCTTCCCCCACTTTCCTCCTAGGCCTCTGTTTCTTCTTCCTGCACTCTGGCCTCTGAGACTCAACCTCCCGCTAAAAAGGCCAGCGACGGGTAAAAGCACCATCACAGGCAGCGGGATAGGCCCAGAAAGAGGTCTCCCAACCATGCTGCTTCTGCTGAGCTCCTGGCTAAATCCCACACGGATCCCAGGCCAGGTTCCCCTCTGCTCTGGTCGCCTCATTTCTCGCCGGAGGTTTCTCTGGCCTGATCCTGTTTATCGGCTTCTCCAGGTCCATATCTGTAACTTCCTCCATCTGGTCCACCTGTATTCTTTCTGAATCTGAGGTGGACAGGATGATGTGGAAATTCATCCAAACCCAGGTCCAGATGGGAGTCTTTCCTGCCCGTTCCCCTTTTGGGGCTGTCAGCATGCAGTCCGCCTTCCTTCCCATTGCTCCTTCTCCCATCCAACCCCTGGCTTCGGAGTCTTTGGGTCTGAGACTTCTTGGCATCGAGGCGTCAGTGCTGATGGTACCAGGTACCTCTACACTGACCATTACCCTAAGTGGCTTGGCTCTGACCAGTTCGGAGCCGTCTGTCTCTTGGAGTCATAGCCTTGCCGCCAGAGCCAAAGGAATGGCGTCAGCTTCGAGGTTTTCAGAATCGGCCCTTCCACTCGGACCCTTGGTGCCTGGAGACTCGGATCCAGCTCCCCCATTGACACAGAGGGTGACGGATCTGTCACTGCTCCCAACTTTGGGGATTTCGTTCCCCCTCTGCTTCTGATGTGGTGGAGAGGGTTCTCTCAGTTCCCTTGAGATCCTTGAGGTTATCACCCTCGGAGTCTGTCCTGGCTCCCTCTATTTCTGGTCTGGAACCTGCCATCCTGCTCTCTCAGGGACAGTCTGTTGATTCTCCACCCCAGGGAGTTTGGCCAGACGTTTCCGAGTCCTCACCAGAGCCCCCCCCCCCACCCGCACCCCATTAGGAGCTCTCTCAGAAACATACATGCAAAAGGAGGCACTTGGATTCTCCACCAGAGTCCCTCACAGAAGACACCGATTTAAAGGAAGGGAATGGTTCCCCATGGTCACACTCAGATAATCCTATGCCAGCATGGGAGGTAGTCTGTCCAAAAACCCAACCCGGATGAGTCTGTGTTCCTGGAGGCGTTTGACACAGGACCCTCTACCTCCTGGGTGTCCCCTCCTACTTATCCTCTTGTGGAATTGATTTCATCGCGGGCATGGATGGAGTCCGACATGCTGGAGCCCATTCCCAAGCACCCAGATAAAATTCTAAGAGCCACTTTGGACAGGCAACATTCGTCTAGAGGGATCCCCGATTGATGCCATAGTGGTTGCTGTGGCCACCAAGAAAGAGCTCTATGATCCACCCGCCAGACCAAGAGTCCCAGGCCATGGACCTTTCGGGAGGCGGGCTTATGCTTCAGTCACGTTTTCTTTGTGTGTACTGAACTATATGGCACATGTCAGACTACAGCGGGACCTGGTCAAAGAGGTTGCTGAGTCTGACCCAGGGGTCCATGTCTGCTGAGGAGAAGGTGTTCTCCTCCCGTATGGCCACCCTAACTTCTATTTCCAATACCTCTGTGAGGCTCCTGTCACAGTCCATGGAAGGTTTCTCTAGGGTGGCTGGAACAGGTATTGCCATTCAGTGTCATGCTTGGCTCCGGCTTTGTGCATTCTCAGAGCCCTTCAAGGTGTCATTTACAAATGCCCCTTATGACGGTTCCACCCTTTATCATAAAACCGTTCAAGACACTTTAGTCAAGAGTGAGAAAAATGGGAAGACTTTGTCTGCTGTTGGGATTTGCTTCTCAACCCCACAAAGATCCTTTTCCTGGAATCAGTGTGGGGTGAAGAAGATGTGGTTCTGAGAATCTTAGGGCTTTTCCCACAGTGCTCAGGACTCGCCTTCCCCCAGAGGCAGAGGGGGATACGACAGATGCCGTCCTCATGGCAGAGGAGGTCCAAGGAGCCAGGGGTCTCTGGATTCTTTCCTGGACAGACCCATCACATCAGCCCTGAGGGGTTGCCCAACTGCTCGTCTCTGGAGGCAGTCGGGGGATGTCTCTCTGCACCCAACAGCCCTGGGAGTCCATCGCAGATTATCGTTTGGTGTTGCTGATTATATCCAGAAGATATTCAGTTCCTTTCGTTCAACACCTGTCTAACCCAAACACCTCCCGGACATCCCACCCGCTTAACGGGAGGAGGCAGCAGTAGAAATTTCCAAGCTGCTCGAAAAGCGAGTCATCCAGCATGTCCTCAGTCAAGATCAGGCATCTGTTCCAAAGAAGACAGGGGGACTTAAGACCCATCCTGGATCTTTCAACCCTAAATCTGTCAGGTGCCAAGACAAAAATTCCAGGTGGTCACTCTTCAGTCCATTCTGCCCTTTCTGCAGAAAAAATAGCTGGATGCGCTCAGTGGACTTCCAAGATGCATACTACCACATAAAAATGGACAGGTGCTGTCTGAGATTCTTCCACTTCCGGCTGGATGCCAATCATTATCAGTTCAGAGCACTTCCCCTTTGGTCTCACAACTGCCTCCAGGGTGTTCACCGAAGTGATGGCAGTGGTAGTGGCTCACCTGCAGCTGCAGAGGTTCCAGGTCTTCCCCTACCTTGACGATTGGCTTCTTTCCGCTCTCTCCAAGCATGACTCTGTCAGACCAGGGATCTCCTTCTCCAGACCGCCACCAGCTAGGCATAACCATAAATCTCAAAAAGTCCCAATTGGATCCAGTTCAAGTTCTCAAATTCATTGGGGCTCGGTTAGGTACCACTCAGCAAGATTTTTCTAACTCTGGAGACTTCAATCCCTCAGACATGTGTTGTACATTGTTCAGACCCAGTATCCATCTGCGGAGTCAGTTCTTCAGGCATTGAGTCTATGGCGACCACAATCACCCTGATCCCTATGGCTCATCTGCATATGAGGGTTCTCCAGTGGACCTTAGTGGTCCATTGGTCATTGCTAGACCTGCCGTTATCTCCTCTCCAGTTTGTTTATCTCAGGCTTGCAGGGATTTGCTTCTTTTGTGGCTTCAATCCCCGGATCTTCTTCTTGGTCGTCCATTTATCCTTCCTGCCCCAGTGATCACAATGACTATGGATGCCTCCCTACTCGGGTGGGGGGGCATTGCATGGGAGGGACAGTCCAAGGCACGTGGTTTTCCCTGGAGAACCATTTGCATATCAGTACCCTTGAGATGAGGACGGTGCTGTTGGTGTTGCAAGCTCTTCATGCCCATTTTCCCCAAGAGATTATTGCCATCCAGACAGACAATATGTCTGTAGTTTGGTACATCAACAAACAGGGCGGACCAGGTCTTATCCCCTTTGTTGCAAAGCCATGAGATTGTGGGAAGGGGCAATCTCCTCCGGCCTTTTTCTGGTGACAGCGCACATTCTGGGGAGGTCCAACATTCTGGAAGACAGGCTCAGCAGATCTATTCTGATGCCTTACGAGTGGTCTCTGAATCCTTCAGTAGGGGATCAGATCTTTCTAAAGTGGGGTCAGCTTTGCTGTGATCTCTTCAGCTGTCCTTCCAACATGAGGTGCAGTGAGTTTTTTGCTCTGAACCCCCCTCTGGGGGAGTTCCCCAGAGACACTGTAGTTCATGCTTGGCCCTGTGGTCTTCTGTATGCTTATCCTCCACTCCCTCTGATCCCGAAATTCATTCAAAAAGCTCAATGACTGGGGAGTTTAGTGATCCTCATTGCCCCCTCCTGGCTTCGCCAAGTTTGGTTCCCCTTTCTGTGGTCTCATGCAGTGTGTCCTCCCTGGACATTAGACTCAGTTCCAGATCTGATCACGCATCCCTTAGGGATTCCGTACCCATATCTGGTCGGTCTGAATCTCACTGCTTGACTGCTCCAGTTCCAGTGATAGCTAGGACTCCTGAGCTGTCTTCTCCTATTAAGAAGAGTGGGAATGTTTTTCGATATGGGCTTCTCAGCATGATTTAGACCCCTTCACTGCTCCAGTCTCTGCCATTTTGGAGCTTCTGGCAGATATTTTTCATCAGGATGCTAGCTTTTCTACGGTAAAGGTACATTTGGCAGCTATCTCTAATTTTCATATAGAAGACAATTCGACTTCCTTGGCTTCTTCCAAGCTTTGTAAAACCTTTATGAAAGGTACCTTTTTACACGGGCCTCCAGTTAACGACTCTACTCGCCCTTGGGATCTTACCCTAGTCCTACAAGCTTTGGTTTCTTTCCCCTTTGGACCAGCAGCTACAGTGGACTTGCAATTCCTGTCTTGGAAGACAACTTTTCTGGTCGCCATTACTTCGGCTAAAAGGGTATCGGAGATCCAAGCCTTATCTGTCAAGTCCCCTTATGTGGTGTTTCATAAAGACATGGTTTCCTTATGGATGAACCCTTCATTTCTTCCAAAAGTGGCATCAGAATCTAATATTAACCAGGTCATTAATCTCCCTGTTTTCTTTCCAAACTTTCAGAATAACAGAGTATAAATTGCATTTGCTTGATGTTCATAGGCACCTGCATTTCTATTTGCATAGAACAAAACCCTTTCCTAAGTCTGATCAGCTCTTTATTTCCTTTTCTAAGCCTTTCTTAGGAAAACCTGTTTCTAAAGTAACAATTGCTCATCGGATATCTCATTGAATAGCTTTGGCATGTAAAGCCAACGGATTATCTCCACCAGGTCATGTCAGGGCACAGTCTGCCAGGTCTGTGGCTACTTCAGCAGCCTTTTTGTCTAGGGTGTCTTTAGATGACATTTGGTCTGCAGCTACTTGGGCATCATCTCAAGTTTATTTCACATTACAAGTTAGATCTCCTCTCCAGAGGCAGGGCATCCTTTGGCTCCGCCATGATCCAGAACATCCTTCCATGAGGACCTCCCAGGGGGGTTGGTAACTGGGGACTCTGTATCTAAGGTTAAAGATCAGATGAAAACAAGAACTTTAGATAAAAAAAAGTTATGTACTCAACATAACGTACCATCTGAGTTGTTGCTTTTCATTTGTCTTCAACCGTCCCTCCCTCTTTCTCCCTGCCTTATGTGGGCTGTGTTCTGGACCGGATGGAAGAGACATAGCCTCTACTCTGGTGAGCCTTTTCTGTTGCTTATGGGTACCAATGCCAGAGTGTTAGGCACATGGTTAGGTTGGGGTGCTACTGTCTGCAGCAAACTCAATCTGAGGGGAGGAGGGAAGACGGGTATTATGGGTAGGGGAGGATCTTGGAGCATGGATCTGATGCTGGAAAATGTGGCAGTGTCTGATCCGTACCAGATCTATATTCCCACAGGTTGCAGGCAAATGAAATGCAACAACTCAGAACGTTATGGTGAGTACATAACTTTTTTTCTTAGACCTGAAGTTACAACATTTTACATTTGTTTTGATAGTTTTTATATTTATTATTTTGACAAGAACTGAAAGATACACTTTTGTTTCTGACTGAATGCTTTTTGCATTATGTTGAATTTTGGCAGTGCAAAAGACCATTCTGGCCTGAATTTGACTGTCCTTACAAATGACTCTGTGTCTCCTCTCTCTCTCTCTCTCTCTCTCTCTCTCTCTCTCTCTCTCTCTCACTGCTTCAAGGTATTTTTCAGTAAATGTTTAGGACAAGACTGTTAGCCTTATGCAGATTGCAGGATCTAATAGCAGTTAGGGATAACAGGCATTAGAATCTCACTTGTGTGACTGCCTGTCAGAACAGGTAAAATACATATATTTTGCTATAACATTTAAAATTAGAAAAATCTAAACTTTTCTGATAAGAGTATTATTGCTGGTTCTGATTTCATATGAATGCGCTGTTGATATGCTTCAGATACACACCAAGTTTGTCAGTGTGAAAGTGTGTTGAATAAACAACTGTTTTGAAACAATTTGGGGGGTGAGAACACTTAAATCTATGTATAAGATTACTGGTGCTTCAGGGATTCTGAAAAGGTGGACGGCCAGTGAGCACTCTAGCTGTGCAGCTCCCTTAACTTTCAACAATGTCTAACCTTTTGCCTGCACATCCTAAGGAAAAATAGCAAATTTTCGACAGGAAAAAAGGCAACAAGCAAGCTACTAAAATATTTCAGTTGTATTTTACGTCGGATGACCTTTTTTGCAAGAAAAATAGTACTCATTGCAGATTCCTGAACCGCATGGTGGGGACACTTCAAGATAAGCAGGCCTGAGTGAAAAAGAGAAGAAAAAGACGACTTGTTTTAATATAAAATTGATGGAATAAATCAATCTTCTGCAACTTTATTTAGCTGAACATATTTTATCTGAAAAACAGTTAAATCAACGTTGGAAATGGAAAATTTACCAGAGCACATGGATGCAGTAACTAATAATCTAAACTATCAAATATAGTTACATCAGAAAAAGATACTGCGTCAAAAAGGCTAAAAACAAATAAATCTCCGCCAGGAACTACTAAACCTGCCCTTAGATCAAAGCAAGAACAAGCATTAACATTGGAAGACCTTAAAATGGCATTACAACCACTGCAACAAGAAATCCAAGAAGTTGCACACAAACTAAGTACTTTCAGCTCAAATTAGAACAAAATGAAGCAAAAGTCATGGACGATGAACTAAAAATACAAGAGATGCAGAAATCAATACAAGCTAGTGCAAAAAGTATTATAGAATTGCAACACAAAGTTCTGGACATAGAAGCAAGAAAAAGACAAAATAATCTCATTATCAGGGGAATACCAGAATCAGTTGAAAAGTTTTGCTGCAGTGGTACAGCGGTTGCGTTGTTGCCTCACAGCAAGAGGTTCTCCTGTTCATTTCTCAGCTAGTGTGCGGGGAGTGCCTTCTGTGTGGAGTCTGCATGTCCTTCCCGCGGTCGAGTGGCCTCCGAAAGACATGCGTGAATGGGCGTGCCTTTGCTGAGGGTTGGGCATCGGGCTGGCAACTCGGCACCATAAAAATCTACTGCCAATCATTAGTGGACCGGAGTTCAGCTGTGGCGACCCCTTACCGGGAAAAGCCGAAAAAGCCAAACAACAACAACCAGAATCAGTTGAAACCACTCAAATAAACACAGTTACAAAAGAAATACTAAGCACAGTACTGCAGGATAAAGAGCTTTTGTAGGACATAACAATTGAAAGAGCTCACACTTCCAAAAGACGCTCAGAAAACATGGACTTCCCAAGACAAATGTATGTCAGGATCCTTAATTCAGCTCATGTACAATCAATATTATCTGCATATAAAACCAAGAAAGCAATCACATGGAGAGGATGCAAAATCACAATAAGCCAAGATCTTCCTCTTGAAATAAAGCAGAATCGTCAGAAACTTAATAAATACTGTGCTTACCTTATTGAAAAAAAATCTGCTTTCAGATGAAATATCCTGCTGCACTAGTATTTCACCATAAAAATGAAAAAATATCAGTAGATACACCAGAAGAAGCAAAAGCCACATTTCTCCGTCTCTACAATGTGAATCCAGCGTGAAAAAAGACAATCAACCTTTACTGAAGCATTTGAATGCTATAATCTTGTTTCAGGCTGAATCCTGCATATTTCAACTTTTTCTTGAGGTAAATACTTAAATATGTTTATTTTTCTACTTTGCTGAGTAGGCCGAGAGGTCTTTTAGCGGTGATGTCCCATTTACCCACAATTGCATGCAGCTACAATGTGTTTGCAATAACCTTTCAACTCATTTCATCATCTAAATGACCTAGGAGCCCCAGTGCACTACTGGGAATAGATCTAATGTAAACAAGACATTACAACACTGAAAAAGGACATTAGACTATTTGCCAGGCATACTGACAGAATCTGTGCAGCAGAATGTAAGCCGATAGACTGATGTTTAGTTACTTTCTATGCTAGAAAATGTTGAAGTTAATGCAGATATTTTAAAGGGGCAATGCAGAATATTATTTCAAATAATGTGCTTGAACTTTTTAAACTGATGATTAGGTGGAATATAACATGTTTTTTGTCTTAATCTTAATTATTAGGTGAAACCTTCCTATACTCATATTTATACAAAGCTGTGAGATATACATAAAGAAAAGACTGAAAATTATTATATTAGATAGCAGCTGCATACTCATATATGCTGTGTCAAAATTACATTTATGATATGATGTTGGTCTTGTACCAAAAACAAATATGATTTATTTAATGAACGCCTTAAGGTAAAATATGCAATAGGAATGTGTACTTGTTTTATTATTTTTTTTCTTTAGGAAAAGTGAACAGAGTTTGCAAGATATTGTAGAATTTATACATACAGTTGAGGCATTTTTAATTTTTTTTTTTATTTTTATCTTTATTAGGCTGTAATACTAATCAAAATGCATGTATATATGTAGACGAAAATAAAACTAAAAGTTAGATATTTGTAATACACATGTATTGAAGGCGAAAAATGGACGCAATATTATATTGTTAGAGTGGCAGCAGTATTGTTTAATAATGCCAATCTAGTATTTTTTTCTCTTCAATTTTGGTGTTCATAGATCTAGCTCATACAAATATACTGCACTGTATTTTTTCTCTTTTTCTTTAGTTTGTATTAGTCAGGCATTTGCATGTAATTATAAATGCACCTTATAACTTGGTATAGCTTAAAAACAAAAATGACAAGGGATGTTTTATTATTTTTTTTTAGTAAGAGTGAAAGGGAAGGTCTACAAGGGGGTAGTGAGGCCAGTTATGTTATATGGGTTGGAGACAGTGGCATTGACAAAAAGGCAGGAGTCAGAGCTTGACGTGGCAGAGTTGAAGATGTTAAGATTTAACAAAGCAAGATGCAGAGGACAGGAAGAAATAGAAACAGTTGATCTGCTGTGGCGACCCCTAACGGGAGCAGCCGAAAGAAGAAGATATTTTTTGGGGGGAGGGTTCAGGGCTTGTATATAAGAATTAAGAACCTTATTTAGAGTTTTAGTATATTCCTTTGGTTTGGTTATAAGGCTTTCCAAAATATTTTGATTACATTTACTAATATAGTCCATAGGTTTAAAATGGTAAGATATTTAAAATTGATTCTGAATACGGGTACAGGGAGACTGCTATGCAGAGTTGATGCATATGGTTGTGTACGTTTGGAAAATAGTAGGCAATTTTGACATCCCTCTGCTCTATAAGACTTGCACCCAGACTCAGTCACAAAAATCCTTTGATTTTAGAAGAAGTTTTGTTTGTCTAACATTACAGAGGGATGGGTGGCTAGGCTCACAAAGGGGGGGGGGGGTAGGAGAATAGAAGTCACTATGCGGAAAATACTAACACTAATACACAGCATATATTTATATTATCACATTGCTTATTGTGCTTTATTAACACTAATCAAGAAATATTTTTACACCATCAGAAATGATATCTTTAGATTCATGGAACGTTAAGGGAATTTCAGACAAAAGTAAATGGAATCTAGTCATGCATATTATATATCAAAGTAAAACAATGATAACCTTTCTTCAAGAAACTCACCTGATCTCATAACTCTGGGACAGGGAGAGAAAAAGTAAATGGGTCAAGCATATAATAGCTGCTGGACACAATTCTACTTCCAGAGAGGGTTGCTATCTTTATAAACAAAGCCTATTGGGGGAAATTGTTTCCATGAAGACTGACTTGAATGGTAGATGGGCTGTGTTTACCTCAAATTTCCGTAGCATAAATAACCTTTACTTTTCCTAAATATATAGTCCCTGCTCTAACCAACAAATGTTCATTTATGAAATCTTTAACTTATTGAATTTTCTAATCATTTATATAAAATCAGGGGAGATTGGAATGCAATAATGGAACCTGACAAAGATAGATCCAATAAAGAAACCAAGCAACCGCATAGCAATCTAGCTCTTAGTGAATTACAAAATACTTTTGAGCTATTTGATCCATATGAGAATTTCCAACATGACAAAACAATATCCAGATATACCTTTTCTACGTCTCATAAATCTTGGTCTATAATAGACGCCTTCCTAATCTCTCAGTTCTTTCGGTCGTATAAGCTAAAATACAGCATTTCACCTAGATCTATCTCGGATCATTCTAAAATTAATATATTCATAAACCTGCTAAATTTCAGCCAAAACATATCTTATTTTAATAAGTGGACTTTAAACCCAAAAATATTCAACAAGAAGCAGCTAAAGAGATAAACAATATACTCATTCAATTAGTTGAAGAAACTGCAAAAGCAGTTATTAGAGGTGTCCTAATTCAAAAATCTGCCTGGTTTAAGAAAAAATATAAATTTCAAAACCACATTAGAATCGCAAATTGAGTCAGCAGAACTACAATTACAACAAAAATATTCAAAAAAATTAGAGGAAAAATGTATGGAATGGCAAAAACAACTACATAAGCATTACTTAGAAAATTTAACTTTTTTAGAAAGCAGGTCTTTATATCAATACTCAGAATGGGCTCAAACACCCTCAAGATTTCTAGCTAGGCAAATAAATATTAAGAGTAGCCCACCAAAAGTTAAAGAATTACATTATGAAGGACATAAATTTCAGGAAAACCAAGACATATTACATGTATTTGAGAACATATATAAAAGGCTGTACGACATGCACTTACCACCCTCAAATGTCAGATTTAATGAGTTGATTCAAAATTTAAAATTTCCACAAGTTACACAAGAACAACAAAAACTTTTAGGGGCACCTCTACACCTAACAGAGATAAAAGAAGCAATAAAAACTCTCAAGCCAGGTAAATTTCCAGGACCTGACGGATTTACCTATGAAGTTTATAAAATACACTCAGAACCAGTCTCTAAAATCCTACTTTTAAAGTATATAACTATATAATACAACATGAGATAGACTTATATATAAATAATTCTAAGACTATCCTTCTACTTAAACCGAATTCTGTCCGGACGGATCCCACTAATTATAGACCAATAGCCCTCATAAATACTGACTTTAAAATCTTTGCTCAAATTTTAGTCAACAGGTTGAATAATATACTTCCCTCTATTATATTTCATAATCAGTTAGGTTTTATGGTACATAGGCAAACAAGTGATAACACTCTGTTACTAGACACAGTTATCAGATTACTAAAAACAGATAAACATCCCAAATACGTTATTGCCGCAGACGCTAGTAAAGCTTTCGACAGAGCTCCGCGGTGCTGGTGCTCCGGTAGCTTTGTCTCCTCACAGTAAGATGCTGTCTGGTTCGATTCTCAGTTAGAGCGTCTTCTGCATGGAGACATGCATGAATGGGCGTACCTTCGTTGAAGGTTGTGCATCAGGCCTGGCAAGCCGGTACGTAAAATTCAACTGCCAATCATTAGCGGACAGGAGTTCCGCTGTGGCGACCCCTAACCGGGAAAAGCCGAAAGACGCAAAAAATTAATGTTATGCCTTTGTTTGGTTTTCCTAAAGAATTTATTAATAAAGTTAAGGTTTTATATCAGATGGCCTCAACTTCCATTCAGATTAACAATAATAAAGCAAAACGTATCCCCATTTCAAATGTCACGAGACAGGGGTGTCCACTTTCTCCTTACCACTTTAATTTATACCTAAAACCTCTACTTCTTTATATATCACAGAAATCTTTTCTACACATTCCAAAAGTATTAAATACTAACATTATATATTTGGCATTTGCTGACGACTTAAATATATACTTACAGCTCCCCACAACAGATCTTCCTAAAATACTGACACTCATTGAAAAATTCTCAGAGATTTTAAATTACAAACTAAATCCAAACAAATCACAACTTTTCCCACTAAATCCCATAGGACATATGCACTTTTACTTCCCGGAGAGCAAAATAAAGATAACTTATCAACTTAAATACTTGGGGGGAAATATATACTCCCAATTTAAGTGACGTTATTAAAACTAACTTAACCCATACCTGGAATACTATTGAAAATGATATGAACAGATGGAAAAATGTCAATATGTCTTTGTTATCAAAAAGCAGTATCGTTAAGATGAACATACTACCAAGAATTCTTTTCCATATGAACACTACCTTCACAATTATACCTCAAAAATTTTTTATAGACTTGGAAAGAAGTATATCCAGATTTATTTGGTATCCTAAATCTACTAGAATCAAGTATGAAAAGCTTATACTTCCTAAATCTTAAGGTGGGTTAGGGTTGCCTGATTTTAAATTATACTACAGTAGTATCTAGGCATATAGACTATGTCCAATCTTAAATTATGAATCAAACACAAACCCTTATGGTCTAGAATTTGGTATGAACAAATTAAGACACTTGGGTGCAATTCTAGGGTTCTCCTATTATTAAACTTAAACCAAAACTCTGTTTATGTTAAGAATTTACATCCACTTATTAAACAAATGGTTTTAACTACTCAAAAGCTCTTTTCATCTGTACAATTATTAAATGCCCCCCTCCTACTGCAACATATATACCTTAATCCTAATTTGCTGCTAAATAATAAATTGATAAACTTGCAAGAGTATCCCTTAATAAGAGATATTACAGTATGGGAAATTTATAAATGGAATGAATGTGATATTACACAATTACGAGAGCAATTAAATCTCCCAAAGAAATACGTAATTATTATGAACTCACTCAAATACCTTGTAAACACTAAATTTCATACTGAAAATTTTAATAAACAAGATACTAGTTTGTCCCAGTTAATTCTAACAAATCTAACTACCAAGGGGAAAACAATCTCTAGAGTCTATAAACTTATAAATGATATAAAACATCAGAATTGTACTTTATTCTCCTCATACTGGCAGAAGAAAAACCCACAAATTACTGAACAAAATAAAAAAAGATGCCATCGAAAATGCACTCAAATTCAGCCCGTTCAAAAAGTTATTCTATACCCAACGTAATAATGCATACTTTACCCCTCAAAAAATTAGTACATTTAATAACAAATACTCACCTGAATGTCCTTACTGCAAGAAACAACCAGCAGACATTCTACATGTTATGTGGGAATGTAATAAAGTTCATAGCTTATGGTGTTCACTAAGAGCAAGACTAGAGAAAATGGGCTACCAAAAAAGTACTTTATCCTGGGAAACAAGTTATACTGCACATAAATATGAATAATCTTCCCAGAGTCTTACAGCATGTTCTCACCACCATATGTTCTCTAGTCCAATTCTGTATTACAAAGAATTGGACTATTGCAACCCCACTCACATGGGAAGGTTTTAGAAATGTAGCAATCAAATACATTGCCTCCCATAAGCTACTGTATGTTACTCATCATCTCATCATCATCATCTTCTTTCAGCTGTTCCCGTTAGGGGTCGCCACAGCAGATCACTTGTTTCCATTTCTTCCTGTCCTCTGCATCTTGCTCTGTCGCACCAACCACCTGCATGTCCTCTCTCACCACATCCATAAACCTTATCTTAGGCCTTCCTCTTTTCCTGTTACCTGGTAGCTTCATCCTTAGCATCTTTTTCCCAATATACTCAGCATCCCTCCTCAGCACATGTCCAAACCAACATAATTGTGCCCTCCGGCTTTGTCTCCAAACCTTCCAAGCTACTGTATGTTACTAAGAAACCTAAATACTGCCAAGAGTATTGGGAATACTTATTAGATTTCATTCTCAAGAGGTAAAAATATTAAATCTAAAAGTCAAATATGCAATATATGTAAGACAATCAATAAGGATATACTGAGAACCTTTTTAACATTGTCATTTTATAAATATTTGCATAGATAAGTTGATTAAAAAAACACATACCCTATATAAAGAGGTTTTAGTTTGACTTTCCCTAGTATATGTAGTAAACAACTAATGGTACTGTTTTATTCTTCTTATCACTGCAGAATATGTGGTTAGTACAAAAAATGGATTTTTGAAGGGACTTCTTTGTATACTTGTTTTGTTGTATGTTGTGTGTGTATCTTATTGTATAATGTTATATATGTTGTAACCTAAAAAACTGCAATAAAGAATTTTTTGAAAAAAAAAAAAGATTACTGGTGGTTCTTAGCAATGTAGGATCATATCTCTGAAAATGTTCAAAGTATTCTAACAAATTTCTCTTAATATGTCAACCTTGAGATGCACAATGCACTTCTTTATTGCAGGTATAAAAACATGTATATATTTTTATTTTCATGTAATGAACTTTACTGCATCCATGTCTAAATTTGAGGGTAAGGTGACATTCACAAATTCAGTGACAAAATATTTCACTTTTCAGGTGAAATGTATAGGATTTTTGCATATGTAATGAATGCATACTACACATAGAGTTATCCCTACCTAATTAAAACCACTCATAATACAGGATGCCAGACTTTGCTAATTAAATGCTTTTGAGGCCCTGCAGTTTATTACCAGTGTGTAGAAGGTTTATGTCATCTCCTAACTTACAAATGTCTCAGACTCAAGATCCTTGGACGTCAAGCAATCCTCAGTCTAGCATAGTTCTGGTTGAGGTTAAATTTGAGTTGCAGTGCTAGGCTTATAAGGGCTCAAGAGGCCATTAGCTTAGTATATGCCCATCAACATATAACCTGCATTCATAGCTGCGCTGATGCCTGCTTTCTTTTTCTTTCTGAGACTTTGACATTTGGCAGAGTTTGCTAGTCTTCATACAGCCCTCAAGGTCATTTGAGTTTGAGACCTCTGTAAGACCTTTGAGAGAATGATAGCAGGATATTTAGGCACGTAATGTACCTAAAGCTGATACTCTACCTTTGGAATTTCACTGCATCTCAGTACTGTATTTGACATCAGCATAATGTCCTTCTTACCAAGTGGAGTTTTTGTGATGCCAAGTTTGCAATCACAATAAAATGTTACTTTGCTTCGTGAAAATGTGTATGATTTATCATTTCTATAATGACAACTTTCTAAAGATTCATCATGGATGTGCTGTATACCCGAACTTGAGCAAGTCAAATCTCCATCTTCTAATAGAAAGTGTATAATTCAGCATGCTAAACTATGTTGTAAAATACACGTGAAAGCCTCCATTTGATAGCTATGTCTAAATGGCCATATGTCAGATTTACTTTGAGAATTGTTAACATTTTCAGGGAATAACAGCAGACTACTCAGGTGTGATGTGTACCTTAGACTGTGTGCCATTCTACCTTTTGGGATTTTATTACAGTTCATTACAGAATTCAACCTCAGCACATCATCATTGCCAGTACAAGGAGTTTTGGTCATGCCAGATTAAACTGAGAAAACATTTTTACCTTCTCAGGAGAAATATATACAAGTTTTGCTTCTGATAAAAATATGAACTCAGTAAAGATCTGCTCTGATTATAGCACTGCATTTCCTAACCTGAACAGAAGTGTCATTTCTATCTCAAATAGAAACCATGTATAGTGCTCCAAGCCAGAATGTGACATTGAAACAACTGTGTATGTCTGTAAGATGCTTTATCTCAAATCCTTTTGAGTTCTTGATGCAAGTTTAATAGAAGTACCCTTGGATAATCTACTGTACACTGCATGTATGGCGACCATTCCACCTTTGGGGATTTCAGCGAATCTCAGTCCTGACTATGAGTGCAGCACATTGTCCATCTTAGCACATGGACTTTTGTCCGTGACATGTTTGCAGTTGAAGAAGTGTTGCCTTGTCTGGAAAATATGTACAGTTTTTGGTTCTTTTGTAATTAAAGCTCAGTATGTATGAGTCATATACCCACTGCCAGTGAAAACCAAGTGTAAGGCAGCTTGCTAAACTACAATAGTGAAATATCTGTAAAATACTGCATGTGATACGTATAGTTAAAAGATAGGGGAGGGGATTCAGGAGGGTACTGTGATATGTACACTTCCATGTACACATCACTGTACCTTTAAGCTATTAGGAAACTGTCCTAACATGGTGGTGCAGGGTGCTGTAGCATGAAGACATTCCGTACCATGTAGGGCTATCCCCACAGCCATGCTGAATGCTCAAGCAGTAGTCTGGGTGAGAGGCTATGCTAATTAGCCATGTACTCTCTCTCCCATGTCCTCCACCAGGAAAGCATCTACTTGCCAAGTGATTCAAGAAAGAGCTCAGCTGATAGTGTTCAACTACCTACCATGAGCATGGTACAGGGATTGGGATGGGGTGGGTAGAGCAGCTAGACACCAGAGATACATTTAACCTAAGTGCTTGAACGGCAGTTGTGTCAGTGCAAGGATCTGTGTATGGGGGGAAAAAAAGAAGTTATGTACTTACCATAATGTCCCATCTCTGTTGTCCATCTTCATTTATTCTTGACGTATGGGTTTGGTTCCAATATTGTAAGACCCTGCCGTTACTACAGCTTGTGCAGGCAAAAAAACTCTCAAGCTTCATCCTTACCAGCAAGCACCCTGTCCCAGTTACCTCAGATCGAGACTCCAGATTAGAAATAATGCAGAACAAAGGAAACCTTAATGGAAACCATATCTGCTATGCTTCAGTACATACCATAATCACTATGGAGATGTCCATTCCACTGAAAAATCACTAAAGGCCAGGGGATGAAGGGAGGGTAGTTTAGGATAAATGAAATGGACAACACATATGGAACGTTATGGTAAGTGCATAACTTTATCTGATGATGTCAGTCTTCATTTTATCCTTGACATATGGGACAGAGTCCCCAGCTACCTTAGATATTGGGTGGAGTCATGGAAGGATATTGCTGCGCACCTCTGAACCAAAGGATGGTGTTCCCCTAGAGACCATTCACCCTGGCTTATTTGATCTGTTCCCCTGAATTTTATCAGTAACCGTGAAATTAAACCTGGCTGTTGTGTGGGTCATTACATGTTTGTATAAGGCAGTGGATGTCCATTTGTTCCGAATGTCACTAAAATGTTCGGACATACGTATACGTAATGGCCTAGAAGTCTGTCCAATGTAAAAAGAAGAACATGAGCATGTGGCTAAATAGATCAGCCAGTCAGTCCCACAATTGGCAAAAAATTGGATGTCATAAACTGTACTAGTGTTTCTACTAGAAAACTGTTTGGATTTTCACATAAACTGACAAAATGAGCAGTGACCACAGGGGAAGGACCCATTCAGTTTATCCCCAACCAAAGTAAGTTGTTCCGAATATTTAATGGAACAACCCTGTTTATAATGATTAAAATAGGAGCCAAGGGTATGCCCCCTACGATAAGAACATCTTGGGGTAAGAATGTTGCATAAATCCTCATTTGCTAATAAAATGTTCCAGTTATCAGTAATAATGTCCCTGATTATGTTGAGGTTTCTGCCATAGGCGGTCACAAACCTGATGGTATTGTCCTCGGTTTGGGATGTATCCTGGTAATCCAAGAGCTTGGTCCTATCCTGGCCCATTGCCCAAGTACTAGCAGACATGATGTGGTTGTATTGCTATCCCCTAACAGGAAATCTGAGTAAGATCCCTCCGATAATGTTCATAACTGTCCTCCGTGAAACAAATGTGTTTAATAGGTAAAAATTGTGATTTAGGTATATTTCTGATAATGTGACGTGGATGAGGACTTGTAGCTGATAATAAATTATTATACTGGGGATGTTTACGAGACACTTGTGAACTTAATGTGTTGTCAGTATTCCTGAGCCAAAAAGTTGATTTGTAAATTTGTGTTGACAGTAAATTCAGTGCCCCATTTATTATCATTGAGGTATTGAATAAATTCTAATAAATATATTTGATCTTACCGCCATATCATCCAGCAGTCGTCCAGATATCTTCTCCAGATATCAATTTCCTCCAAGAAGATTTTATGTGAACTATCATAGATCAGTTGATCCTTAAGGAATCCCATAAACAAATCGGCATAAATGGGAGCAAAGGACACTCCCATAGCCATGCCATGCACCTGCTAGTAGCAATTACCCTGAAAAAAAGAAAATATTCCATTCAAGCCTGGAGGGTAATCTGCCCTTAGGTCTGTTATCCTTTTAAGTTCTTCTAGTGAATATTCTTGAGACAGGTTTGAATTTCATACCATCCATCTGGTCTCGTTTGAATGAACTTGTAATAGATCTCAAATGCTTTGCAAGGAATGTTACTTTAAAACATATATTTGGCAGTGAGAGAGTGGAAACATCAAGCAATAAGAAACAATGTAAAAAAACAAGTATGTTTGTGCCACTTAGCCACCCTACAGTAGACAAGTTTGTGCGCTTATGTGAGAATGAAATAGCTGCTCAGAGAGAAGAAGGAAGAGGCAAACATATCTATAATTTAAATTATTAGTGAACGTCTTGCATTGGATAAATTACAGAAAAGGACAGATATAATAATAAAACCAGCAGACAAAGGTGGTGTGCTGGTGGTGATAAATCCGTATGATTATGTTAGGAAAATGGAAGAAATGTTGCGTGATAGGTGTACTTATGTTGTAATCAACAAAAAGGCTGTAGATAAACTGGTGCTAATCTACAAGATACATTATATGAGAAACTGATGAGCAGATATATCAACAAATAGCTATATGACTTTTTTGAAGTAGCTTTTCCCACTGTATCTGTCATAAGTGGATTACCAAAGATCCATAAAGATTGCTTTGATCTGCCCATGTGCCCCATAGTGGCGGGTAGAGGGTGGATAACTGAGCCACTTTCCATCCATCTAGAAGGTGAGCTTAAAACATTACTTGCAGCAAAGACAGTCTTAAAAGACTCAGCACAATTCCTAAGGCACCTGTTTGACATAATGGAACTGAGAGACTCTTATGAAGGGCTCTTATTGGTCACAATGGATGTGAACAGTTTATTTACATGTATTCCGAATGAGTATGGAATAGAGGCCATAAGAGACTATGCTGATCTTGAACTGGTAGATGTTGATGTTCTTCTATGTAGCCTTCTAGAGCTAGTGCTAGAAAACAATGTCTTTATATATGAAAATAAACACTACTGGCAAAAGTGTGGGATAGCCATGGGCACCCCCTGTGCAAACACCTATGCGAACCTCATTTTGGCTCAATGGGAAGAGCAGTGGTTTGCAGCTGAGAGAAACAAATGGAAAGGCCAACTGTTAATTCTACAATAGATTTCTGGATGATGTTTTCATTCTGTGGGAAGGGAACAAAGCTGTGCTAAATGAGTTTGTCGATTTCTTACTGTGTACGACCACATTTCTGAAGTTTGATGTTAAGTCATGTGATAAAGAGATTGAGTACTTAGATATGAAGGTATGTCTGGGTTCCACAGGCATTGATACTGCATTGTATGTAAAACCTATGTGGTGCAACCATATGTTGCATTCCACCAGCATGCGTTCCAGGCATATTTTCAGGAACATAGTGGGTAATCAAATAATACGTACCTGGAAGTTATGTACCAAAGAGGAAACCATCCTGAAGGAATATAAGGAACTACTAAAAAACTTCAACATCAAGGAGAGGGTTTATACTGAAAAAGCCATTAGGACGAATGCTATGAATGCAAGTGAGTTTAGATCTACTAAAGGGAGACCCTACTATTCCAAGTATCAAAATTATGAGCAAACAAGTTCAATAGTATCAACTACAAATAAAATAAGATGCACTCTAACTTATAGTACCGACAACAAGACGATATGTGGTGTCGTGAGTATTAGCCAGTATTGACGTCTGATGCCAAAATAAAAAATCGTTGGTGATAACCCCAGCTTTGTTTTCAGAAATATGAAAAACTTGAAGAGGCTCATATGCCACAAGGACGGCATTAATAAAAGAGCAAGTAATATTGTAAATACACGTAGAGGTACTTGGAAATGTGTCTGCTGTAAGGCTTATCATTCGATTAATACACGTAACATTTTAAACATCCAAAAACAGAAAAATGCTATAGCTTACAAAGTTGGGCTACTTGTACCACCAAAAATGTGATCTGTATTGCTACATGCTCTCTTTGCTCAGCCTGTTATATAAGCAAAACAAACAGAATGCTAAAAGAGTGCAGCCTACGGCATTTATCTGATATATAGAATAAAGTAGATACAAATGCCCTATGTTTGCATGTGAAGCTTAATAGCACCCACTTGTTCAAGTTTATGGTCATCTCTATTGTAAAAGAAATATTGAGAGGAGGTGACCCGCAGAATAGAGCGGAGGTAGAAAAACTTAAATGGATAATAGACCTAAGGGCAGATTACCCCCCAGGCTTGAATGGAATGGTACCATTGAAACCAGTTCTGAAAGAACGTGGTCTGAATGGGAGGAGATAGCAACAGCTTCAATATTATTGGCCCAAGATAAGGGAGTTTTCATTTGAGTGACAGCTACTATGGGGAATGCTTCATATGAATGATAGCTACTATGAGGAATAGCTACTATGAGGAAGTGATGTAAACTGAAGCTTATCCTTTGAGTGACAACTACTGCATGAAGTAGTGATGTAGTGGTTTTCAAAAGAGCATGATTGGTCTATCCATGTTTTTAAACATTTAGTTTTAGGCCTAGTAAACAGGATCTGAAGAAGGCTAAGGCCGAAAGCGCTTGTCCTGCTTACCTATTTTATTGGCGTTGTTGCATTAAAGTTTTTATGTGAAATCTGTGCTCTGTTCATGGCAGTACCAGAAAGTGGTTGGAAGAGATAGCCCACTGCCACATTCTGAGAGCTTCTTGACAAAGGGGGTAAGACCTGGTTCATCCCTTTTTTTTTGATGTACCAAACTACTGACATTGTCTGTTTGGATTGCAGTTGTTCCCAGAGGAAGAGCTGATTGAAAGGCTTGCAATGCTAAAAGCACCGTTCTTAGTTCCAGAACATTGATATGCAGATTGGCCTTTAAAGGCAACCAGGTTCTTTGGACAGTCTTGCACAGATAAAGCCCCCCACCCCATCTAGGAGGTGTCTGTGGACACTATGGCCTTGGGCTCCAGGAGGACAAAGGGTGCGGCCCAGGAGAATTTCTTTGGAATGAATTCACCAAGCTCTGAATCCTTCCTGCAAAAATTGGTAACTAGAATCTCATTTGACATGGGTTGGTATAGCAAGGACCATTGAGATGCCAGTAGTCATTGTAGAATGTTCATATGAAATCTGGCTAGGAGAACTAGAGTTATTGTTGCTACCATTGACCCTAGGGCCTGCAAGATTAGTCGAGCAGGTATTTTCTTTATGTGGATTGTCTTCTGGACCTGTGTTAAAATTTTTTGAAGTCTGACTGGAGGAAGGGATGCCATAGTTGAAGTCTTATTCAGTACTGCCTCTGTAAACTGTAATCTTTGAGTTGGAGTCAACTGGGACTTTTCATGATTTACCATTATTCCTAGGTATGCACACATCTTGAGAATGTAATCCCTTGCCTCTATCAGTCAGTGCCTGGTCGGATCGGTGATGAGCCATTCATCCAACTACAGAAACATCTGGAATCCCTGCAGTCTTAAGTGAGCTGCTATTACTGCCATACATTCCATCCGGAATTTCATTTGGTGAACAGATTTGTTCAGCATACTGAGATCCAAAATTGGTCTCCAGTCCCCTGCCTTTTTTCACTAAAAAGAATCTTTGAGTAAATTCCAGATCCTCTCTGGTCTGGTGGGACTTCTTGGATAACTCTTTTGTCTAGCAGCATTTGAATTTCCAGAGCTGCTGGCTCCCTCTGATTGGGTGGAACATCTGGGATTTTCTTGCAAGTGAGGGGAGGACTGGAAAAGGGTATGATATAACCTCTGGATATGATCTGTTGCACCCAAGAATCTGTTGTAATATTTTGCCAAGCATTTTGATGTAAGAATAAGCATCTCCCGACTGCCTCCAGAGGAAGACAATTGGGCTTCCCTTTAGGAATGCTGAAAAGCCTTATCTGGAAAGGAGTCCCTTAAGCCCTGATTCTGCAGACTACCTCTGCCGCATAGATGGCGTTTTCCATTGTAGGTTCCCCCCCTCTGCCCTTGGGAAAACTAGCACCATGTGTGTCCTGTTAAGGATCCTGGGATTTCCTGAACCACATCATTCCACCGCCCTTCTGACTCCTGGAAAAGGATCTTTGTTGAGTGGAAAAATGTAAGCGCACTCCAGAAAGGGTCTTACCATCTGGATAAAGGCTCTCTAACTTTTGGGCCAAAAACAGATGATCCGTCAAAGGGAGCATTGACAATTGAAGACTTAAATGGTCCTGCAAAGTCACAAAGGCACATCCAGGCATGTCTCTTTATGGCTACCCCTGAACCCGCCACTTGGGTAGTCCCTTCGGCTGCATGAGCTATGAGCCTCATGGATGAATTAGACAAATTCCAGGGTGACCAACTGAGAAGCAGCCTTGTCCTGGACTCCCTCAGTAACAGCTCCTGTGAGGGTATCTGATAACTCCTTGAGCAGGTCCCTCTGGAATATTGTAAAATGTGCCAAGAAATTCAAAGACCCTAGGGAGAAGGTCGATGAGGCATAAGGAACTTTAGTCAGCTAGTTCCTTTTTAGTGCTGGCTGCACCAACCATGGCATCTACTGGTAGACCTTTAGCACAGAATTGCTTGTCCTTGGGGGAGGATAACATTTTGTTTGGTCTGTTAGGAATAGAGTTAGTGGTGTCTGTTGCCTTCCACGCCCACTACGAGATCAACTGGGTGGTCTTGTCAGCAGACTGAGTCACCCAAGAGGAAGGATTTTGGGACTTCCAGTCACCTGTCTGCTTTAAAATTTCCAGATATCTCAAAAGAAGACATCATCAGGGGGTGACCTTGGGAACCCTTCTCCTTCATCAAAATTGGTGCCTCTGTGACTGATTACCAAGGGAAATCTAAGTGCTTCCTCTTGTACTTTCTCTTCTGAGAAACCTCCTCAGGGGGATGGTCTGGGGAGATATCAGAAGAGGACAGAACATGAATCTGTGGTCCTGTGCATTGGGTACTTTTCCCAGTGGAGAAATGGGTCGAATTTGAAAAAACTGGAGTCGACCCTGGCTCCCCAGAACTGGCAGGGCAGTTGCGGCCCTAGGAGGTCTCTAGATCCAACAGGGCCGAAGAACTCAGGGAAATAATCATTTCCAAAGGGAGAGATATCTCCGGAACCGATACATTTGGCATCAAAAGGCTCTGAGCTGATATTTGTAAAACCTCAGAGGAGGAGTAACGACAGAGGTAGAAACTGAATCAGTTCCGAGACCCAAAGGGAGTTCTGTACATCCACTCGCCAACAGAATCTTATTCACTAGTCTTTCCACATCAAATTCTGTGAGACTTTTCATGGAATGGACAGAGGTTAAGAAGGAGATTTCAGTCTCTGTAAGAAGACCTAAGACAATTTACCAGCAAAAGGATCAACAGAAGGTGAATAGACCACCCTTGGCAAATCAGGTAATTGAGTTGTATGCACCAACATAGTCTGAGTCGAAGATAGTGTCCTGAGTTAAAAACTGACTTTCATATTGTGTAGAAGTCCTCATCAGCATTTTAGGATCCATAACAGTTTTCATTACCAATAAAATCTTCTCCAGCACCGAAGATTTAGATAGACCTTCCATCAGATCCGAGGTGCTTTGTGGAGCCGATGATTTATGCTTTTTGTGAATTGGTTCCAAAGGGGAAGATGGTACCGACAAGGTTCTCTTTTTTGGTTTCTCTATGAGTAAAGCAGAGGAAGGGGAAGAAATATCAGATTTACTCATAGCAGCAAATATGGCCTTCCCAAAGGTTGATGGAATTAAGCCTTTTAAAACTAATTTATTTTTTCTCTCGACGAGAGCTCTGTGATTAAAACCATGACAAATGCTACAGTCCTCTTGGAGATGAACGGCCCCTAAGCAATAAACACATAAAAGATGAGTGCTCGAAAGGGCGATTTTGTGGCCACACTTCTGACACTTTATAAAACCAGTGGGCCCATTAAGTTTAACCATAATGAGTGAATAAACAGGAAACAAACATTACAGTATACACTACAAGAGAAAAACAGCAGAATAGTGAGCAAAATTATTTTTTTATTTTTTCTAGAAAGAAAAAAAGGGGTAAGAAAAGGAACTATGAATAATGATAGTTGCAACTCACCGAAGTGTACAGGAAAAGGGGGGACTATCAACAATGATAGTAAGATTACACAGAATTGTATGGGAAGGGGTCAAAGGATATTAAAAATACACTAGAGTACTACAAAAAATAAAAGTGTTATAAGGAAATAGTTTTACAAGAGATTTTAAGCACCAAAAATTAAGAAAATATTAATAAAGTAGACTTGGCTTGAGAGCTAAGGCAACCGCGTCTGTCTGGAAAAGCGGCAAATGAGATATGAGGTAACTGGGACAGGGGGATTGTGGGCAAGGATGAAGCTCCAGAGTATTTGGTCCTTGTGAGCTGTAGTAATGGCCGAGTCAGTTCTAGTATTAGAACTGAACCCATATGTCAAGGATAAAGTGAAGATTGGCAACTTCTGACCACTAGACACTAGGGATTAGTATAAATGTAAGTGCCTTAATGGCACTGACATCAGTACAGGGATGAGGGATTAGGCACCAGCGATTCCTGTAAATGTAAGTGCCTTAATGGCATCAGCATTAGTACAGAGATTTGGGGCTGAGGAGAACACTAGGCACCAGGGTAGTGCCATAATGGCACTTACAGTGTTACAATGATCGGGAGGGTGGTGGCACTAGCCACTAGGGCATATTAGATGTGTGCAATAATAGCACTTCAGTTGTTATAGAGATTGGAGGTAGGGGAAACCATAGGTCAGGTATAGGTATGAGGGAATGTGGTGTGTGTGTGTGTGTGTGTGTGTGTGTGTGTGTGTGTGTGCCCGTGTGTGTGTGTGTGTGTGCCCGTGTGTGTGTGGAAGAGTGATTGGGGAGATGCCAATGCCTACACAAGCAGCAGTTTACTACTATAGCATACAGATCAGCATAGAGCTGTACATCATGGTAGTAACTGCAATTCAGAGACAGTCAAATTAGCTGACAATGAAGTCTTATCTTTTTGCAGCTAACACTTCTCTGAATTGCAAAATAATGTCTCGTGGGAGCAAGGCCTTTCAGTTTTTGCACTAGGGCCTTTAATGAATTTACTGGCA